>NC_088928.1:40275000-40427500 GCF_038396675.1 Hydra vulgaris
TTCTCTATAAATTGTTTATAATCATTTAAAAATATTACATTAAAAACATTAGTAAAAAAATAAGTTAAATAATTATTATATTAAATAAAAAGAATAAGATTGTTCTAAGAAATAAATTGTTACAAGGAAATATAATCTTTTTCAAATACCGAAATTTGTAATTTTAGTTAAATTAGTTTAAATGATTTTTTGACTTGGTTTAAAGTTAAATTTAATTTTAATGTACTTTAAAATATGCTAATGATGCAATTTAACTTTTAACTATATAAATGTCAAAGCTGTGTTGAAGTTACATTTATTAGTGTTACATGTTTTCGTTACACAATAAAATCTTAAGGCCTGTTTTAGCACTTTTGTGATACCTCCAAATTTATTTTAACTAATTTTTGAGAAATTTTTGAGAAATCAAAGTTATAAGAGTTTTAAAAATAATAATCATTTCAATAAAGATTATTTTTTTAGATTTTATTAAATGAAACTATGTTTTTTAATGTAATATAAAAAAGCTTTTTTTTAAGTGAATTTTTAATGGTTGTTTAAATAAATTACTTCTATTTATTTATTCTTACTATTCATCTAACAAATTTATTTTAAACAATATTTGTTAAGACGATGAAAAAGCTTTTTTATTAAACTTCAATTTTTTTGATTTCATGCAATAAAATTTACCAACAAAAAATACTTCTAATATATTTATTTTTTGGTAAGCCTACTGAACAATTTAAAAAGTAGATTATTTTTTAGCGTGTCTATTACTTGTCTCTTGAATACTATCTTGGAAGAAGTTTAACAAATATGATGACCAATTTAGGGATATTTAATGAATGTGATGAAGCTATGTATCAGGTAAAATTTTTATTAAAAAAAAAATTCAATATTTTGTTTATATGATTTTAATTGTTATTATATACTTATAACTTTAAATTGTTATTAGGCATAATTAATTAGTAAATTAATTATGCTTAATAACAAATTTGAAAACATCGTAAAATGTTTTGTATGTAATATATAATGGATATAAATCACATTGTGTCTTGGACTCTAACCTGGCGCTTACGATTTAATTACAAAAAGTGTCTTATCTTACGCTTTAACAAAAGCAAAAATCCTAACCACCAATACTATATCTTGACTCAGCAAGGGAAACAACTTCTTGATTCCTCGTACAGTGAAAGAAATCTTGGGATTTGCATTTCACACAAACTCAAATGGGATACACATGTTGAAATAATATCATCAAAAGCTAACTCTGTCCTCGGTCAACTAAAGAAATTATTTATTTATAAAAATGCACAAGTTTGGAAGAGGCTCTACACATCGCTGGTCAGACCTAACCTTGAGTATGCTGCTTCTGTGTGGAATTATCTTTCTGCACACAACGTTGAAAAACTTGAAAAAGTCCAAAACTGTGCCACCAAAGCAACTCCATCTCTCAAAGCGTTATCCAGTGAAGCCAGATTAGCACACCGTCATCTTACCTCACTAAATGAAAGACGCAATCGAGGTGATTTAATCTACAACTTCAAATTTATAAATAACTTAGAAAATATTTATTAGATTAACCCACAAATCGGCTATTCATCTGTGCGAATAACTAGAGAACACTCTCATCGTCAATACAAAGAGTTCTTTAATGCTTCTGACCTCAATAACAACATGCATGCTATTTCTACTAGACTCATTTTCTTCCGTAACAGAGTAGTAAACCGATGGAATTCAACGAGCTAAATGGTTGCTACCCCTTTCAAGCGATATTTTATTGTTCGCCGCAGCTTATCGTTGTTATTATTATTGTTAGTATATTTAGAGTAAATTATACTTTAATATGCTTACTTAATGTTTCTGTAATTTGAATGAAAAAACAACTCATTTTCATAAAAAAAGTTTGTTCAGTGACAAAAATTTGTTTTAATAAAAAGATAAATTAATAATTAGATAGATTAATAAAAAGATAAATTATTTTGATAAAAGGATGTGATTAGTTAAAACCGGTTAGGTTTTTCTCTTTAAATGTTAATATTTAACTCATTTCAATCATGTCTTAAACTTTTATTTTAAAGTTTTAATTAAATTAGTAACATAACATATATTTGATATTATTTAAAAATTTTATTAAGTTATAAATTTTATTTTCAATAACTTTAAACTTTTATTTTTAATGTTTTATACTCTTTGTATATATAATTGATGATATGTATGAATATGTTTGATATATATGTATGAATATACAATTTGATTTAAGTCAGATTTCTTTAATTGTGTGCTTTTTGAAATATAAAAAGTGCTTTTTTTTACTATTGGTTGTAGAATTTTATGTAATTTTTATATAAATAAAGAAAAACAACCTTCATGAGTAATGCTGTTAGTTTTTAACAGCATTACAATAAAGAGTTTTTTTTTTAAGTTTATTTTTTCTAAATTATATTTAAAAAAACAATCTTTTTTTAGCTTGGTTTGGAATTAGAAGAGCTAGAAAATCAAGAAGAAGATGCTGGTTTGGGAAATGGTGGTCTTGGGAGGTTGGCAGCATGCTTTATGGATTCAATGGCAACACTAGGAATACCTGCTTATGGATATGGATTAAGATATGACTATGGCTTATTTAAGCAAAAGATTTCTCATGGAGAACAGGTAAAAAATTTTAACATAAACAACTATATAAAATAGTTAAAAGTTCAAGTATGTGGGTTTGGTCAATATATAGGTGAATTATGATTTTATATTTATGAACAGTATTATATTTATGAGCGGTAATGTACTCGATGAGTCATCTATCCTTCATCTTCTAGGATAAACTCTTACTTCCTATCTTTCTTGGAAACCATATATCAAATCCATTGCAAAATTAACATCTGCTAAGGTTGCATCTCTTTATCAAGCTCAACACTTATCTTACTCCAGATTCTATTCTCTATCTCTATAAATCTCAGATCTGGCCTTGCATGGAATACAGGCTTGGACAGGAAGGCGTGCGATTTGGAGTGCGAATATGAACACGCAAATATTTGTTGTTTTTAAATCATTTTGAAAAATTGACCGCGGCTGTTAAGACTTTGTTTACATTTACATTAGTTTGTTTTCATTTTAAAAATGCGCCAAAAAACTTTTATCTTAACTTAAGAAACTTTTATCTTAAATAAATAAACTTAAACAAAATTTATTTTGAAAAAAGAAAAGAAATCTTCCTAGAAGAAAATAATGAAAAATAAAAAAAACTTAACTCAAACTAAAATAAAAAAAACCGAAAAAATACTTGACTAAAATAAATAATAAACTATAACGCTAAATTAAGTTTATAATTTTGTTTGGAACTTTTAAACTTTTATCGTTGCTAATGTTTTTATAATATTATACGAAACTCTTTTAAAAAAAGTAACAACTTACTTCTAACGATTGTTTAATAAATACGCGCATTTAACAAAAAAAGATTCTTAACAATTCTTCGTAGTAAAAACAAAAGAAAAAGTAACTAAATTGTTTCTTTTGTGAGAAATACGTCAACGAAAAACGTTAACATTTTCTATGAACGGCGTTTATAGAATAAATTATAGAATTAGTTTATAAGCGTTTATAATCATAAAATATGCATAACTTTATAAATTAAAAAAATAAATATATTATATAGGTATATTAATATATATGTATATATATTAAATATAAAATAATAAGTTAAATATAAAATAATCATGTAAGTTTTTTTTTAAGTTTCCTCATAGCTTAGATACTTTTTTTTTTGGCGCATTTTTAAAATGTAAACAAAGCATTTTAACAGCCGCGGTCAAGCTTTCAAAATGATTTAAAAATAAAAACTGTTTGTGTGGTCATACTATCGCGTGAAATCGCACGCCTTCCTGTCCAAGCCTGGAATACTGTTGCCATATCTGGGGCGGATCTTCTAATGATGCCCTTTCTCTTTTAGACAAGGTGCAAAAATGCGTTGTAAACATAGTTGGACCTGCTCTTGCAGCCAACCTTCAACCATTATCACATTGTCGTAATGTTGCTTCTCTTTCTCTTTTCTACAAATACTATAATGGGCACTGCTCTAAATAGCTAGCGTCTCTTGTGCCTTAAAATTCATTCTCCTGTTACTCATCATTCAATTAAGTCTCATCCTTTTACTGTGGCTGTTCCTAAATGCTCCATAAACTCTTATTCCTCTAGTTTTTTTCCTCGAACTGTTCTTTGGAATTTGCTTCCTTCATCTTGCTTTCCTGATTCATATAGTTTGCAATTTTTTAAGTTGTCTGTCAATCGTTATCTTGCTCTACAATCTTCATCTTTTCTCTTTCAGTAACTTCCAACTCTAATAGTGGTTGCTTGCAGCCTTGTTGGAAGCAAGGATGTTAAAAAAAAAAAAAGATTATATGATTGTGTGCAGTAAAAAATGATTATATTATTGTGTGCAGTTTAAAATTATTAATTTCAAATATTCTTCTATCTAGTTAATAATTCAATTGATTTTTTTATATAGGTATTAAATTATTTGATCATCATATAGTTGTTTGATAAGTTTTTAAAGTATACTCTCCTCCCTTAGGTCCAGGGAGCAACTACAGTTAGAGGCAAAAGGAAAGAGTTATTTTTGTTGTTTTTCTCTCAATTATTGTTATAGCTTTCAACAGTATAAATCTGAAACATGAAAGTTGCATGAAGAAGTAGGTTGAACGCAGTCTTTGCAAGGGTGTGGTGGGTTTGAACATTGTATCTCTAGGTTGTATAGTGAGTATACTATAACTACACATTTACTATGGTCATGACCATTTCCTTCTATGTCTATATTTAATTTTAAAACAAGTTTAGCATGTTAAACATAATTTTTAAAAGTTAACATCTTAGATATGTTTTTATAAAATTTAATTCAGTTGAAACATCTGGTATAGTATGTAAACTTATCCTTATAAATAACTTTATATTAATTTACAATATTTCTAAGGGTTATATATACCTTCGTTATTCAAGTAATATAAAAAACCGTTAAAAAAACAAACAAATAATAAAACTTCAATGTATTGTGTTCTTGCATCTTAAATAAGAAAAATAAGGTTTCCAAAATGATGATGTGACATAATCACCGTCGTCTTTATTCAAACCGCCTTCATTTGGAGAACACTGGTGAAACTGTATTTCCAAGGACTCTCTCACTTTTCTCTTAAAATAGTCTACCTCTACTTTAACCATGTTGTTTTTATTCCAGCCAAAGGCACCATGGCAATTTCTGGAATGCCCCGCTACGGCCGAATTTTTCCATTTTCCCTCAAAAGTTTGATTTTGATGTTGGCAAATGCGAGTTGAAATCTTGAGTTTTGTTTCACCTACATAGAACTTTCCACACGAACACTCCAGTTTGTAGACTCCTGGGTAAGAGTTGTTGGGAAGTCGAGGCTTGTTTTTTTGAGTTATTAATTGTTGAAGGTTTTTTGGTGGTTTAAAAACTAGAGTATAGCCTGCATTTTTAAATATCTTTTTAATTGATTACTTAATTTTGGTACCCATAGTAGAGAAATATAATTAGGTTCTAGTTTTTTGATGTTATTGTTGTTTTGTTGGTTATTTTGCTTATTGTTTTTTATTTTTTTTACAATGTTTTGAAGTTTTTTTTTATCATAATCATTTTCTATAAACATTTCTGTTAGAAACTTTAATTCATGATTTATGTGTTCTTTACTGCATTAGCAAGAGCTCTTTGGATAAAACCTTTAAATACACCATAAATTATTTTTGGATTGTGACAAGAATGCGGCTTTATTTGCACATTAGTTATTGCATCTTTGCGATAGATATTAAAAAGATATGTTCCGGATTTGTTATTGATAGATCAAGAAAATTTATTGTGTGTGAATCACTTTCTTTTTCAATTGTATATTTGATATTTGCGTGTTGATTATTTAACAAGTCAAGAAAACGTTCTTCTGCCTCATTAATAAAACGGGAATGGATATCATCTACATACCTTTTAAATGATTTTACACATATTGGTGGTGTAAGATATTGTGCCTGTGTTAGTGCTTTTTCTTCATAATGTTGCAGAAAACTCTCTGTCATTACTACCATTAATGATAAACCTATAAGACCGACATCTTTCAATGTGTGTATTTTGCTTTCATGTAAAAAATAACAGTTGGACAAACACAAATCTAAAAGTATTTTCATTTCTGAAAACGATAATTTTGAATTAAAGACAGGACTGTTACGGAGTTGTTCTAATAAAATATCGATTGATTCTTTAACTGGTATTGAAGGGTAAAGATTACCAATATTATAATAATATGTTGATATATCATTAATATCATAATAATATGTTGATAATAATATGTTGAACATATATTTTTTCAAAATCTGATTTAGTGTTTCAAAAAAACCAAACTTAAAATAAAATTTTATTTCTGTTTGATAGAAGATGACAAAACAAATCAATTAGACCACAATTTCCTGTCAGCCATTAAACATGTACAATGATGAATAATGCATATAGTCATAAAAATATATGCTCCATAAGTCTTGGTCAGAATAGTGAGCTATAGCTTGCACTTACACCTCTGCTCCCCTAATTTAGGGGAGCAGAGGTGTAAGTGTTAGCACAAGCAACTAGATAGGTTTGCACAAACAACTAGATACATAAAACCACTTTAAAAGTTTTATAATGCGAGTTATAAAATTTAGCATGAATGTTTATATATTTAATATATACAAAATTTTAAAATATATATATTTTTGTGTGTTTTTGTTCAAAGGGTAATTTATTTGATACTTGCCTAATCTGTAATTGAATCTTTATTTGATACTTGCCTAATCTGTAATTCCCTGGTAGTACCGCGCTCAACTTGTTTCTCCGCGCAGCGGCCTTGTTCGTCAAGGTTCGTGTTTCGGAGTTATAGAGTTGAGAGAGGGTTATAACCACAATTAAGTAGCCTCCTCGTATGTAGTGGCCTTCTCCGCCTTGGGGAGGTGAATTAACATTAAAAAAGAAAAAAAAAAAATTGTCTAAAGTATTTATAATTTTTTTTAATTTAAAGATTTTTTTAATAAGCACAGTAACGTTAGAGATTATTAAGTAAATTTTTTTAATACTTATATTGTAAATATAAAAAAAAGAAAAAAAATTTGTATAATAGTATCATAATTTAAAATAAATTATATCTGCATATTTTTTATGAAACTGTTATAAAGCAATAGCTTATGCAAATTAATTTTCTTGGCTTGTCAGCAAGTTTTTACTTTCTTTTTCTAGTTAGTAACTTGTTTGCCATGATTTAAAAGAAGATTTCTTGGCTTTTATGTTCATTTACTCTAATGCTCTTTTATCATTTTTGACATAATCGAGGTTTTCCGTCTACTTTTTTTGAAAAAGCTTTGGTTGATTCTATTTTTATATCTGATAGTTTCAATTAATTTACTGCATAAAGAATGTTGGCGTCTACAATTAATGTAATTTTAGTTAACATACAAACTGGCAAAACTCTCATTAAAAATTCAGAATTATTGTAGAGATTTTTAACCATGAACCAATGAAAGTACTGTAGTAACTAGCTTCTCAGATTAATTAACTGTTTTTCCAAAAATATTTCTACTTTGATATAATAATGTAACATCAGTGTAAAGTTCATCAACCAATAAAACAGTTTTTTTTTAAAACTTAATCATTTTGAGAATTCATTTTTGATGTTAAATGTTTCAAGGCTCAAACACTTGGTAATTTATAATCTCGGTACTGTTTCAGTTGCTTACCCCTATCATTTTATGATTGATTTCAATAGAGAATTTCATGCTGATTAAGAATCGTATAAAAACATTGACTTGAAAAAATTTGAAGAAAGCACTTTAATTTTGATGTTGAAATTTTAAAAATTACACTAAAAATGCTAATAATGGTTATTTTCTTTATACTCGAATACGATTAGATTCTTTTTCTTAGTCAACTTAAAAACAGCCTAGTTTTATTTAACACTTTAAAGAAAAACTATTTAAAGCAAAACCCTTTAGTTTCTAATTGATTCTGGCCCAAACCCTAACCCTGACCCTAACCATGTACATTTAATTGCGCCAATCCCTATTTGTCTTTCCTCAAATTTTCAAATCTATATTTTTATACATAAAAATATAGATCTATATATAATCATAATCAATCATAAAATAAAAGGGTTGGCAACTGAAACAGTGCCATAATCCTAATATTGATGCTAAGTGGGTAATAAAAATTAATGAGAATAAATGAATTCAGAAAACAAAAAAATATTGAGAAAAATGTACATTTCACGTGAAAACTCTTTTATAGCAAACTGTTAAACCAGCAAGTATTATATTTTAATTAGAATAATAGTTTTGTTAAAAGTATTTTATTAGTCCTAAATTCATTCTGTAACAGAATTTGTGTGTAAAACAACATTAAATGCTTCCCAGTGGACTCAACCGGCATTAAATAGTTCATGAAAGGATTTATTGTTAAACACCCACACACGAGTTTGTGAAATAACTCTTTCAGATGCACCAGTTTTTATAGTTATTTTGTTCTCAGACAAAAACTTTTTGTCAAAATGAAAAGGAAAGTTGTATTATTTTATGCATTCATTATTCAAGACCAATTCTTAGACATTCTTGACAAAAGCACCATCAAAAGTTCTTATAATTGCTTTAAAGTCTTCTTTGACAAAAGCATAGTAAAAAGAATTAGTTCCAGATTATTTAGTTTAGATTATGATCCATACATTTGTTTTTACAGTTGCTTTGTTAACTACAAGTTAAATTATAAAGTCATTAGAAAAAATGAATCTACTATATACTTCATCAAAAAACTATATAGTATTAAAAAAAAAACACTCATTCATACATCAAAAATCCATATAATCAGTTAGCACAGGTGTAAAGAAACTGTGATGGTGTGCTTTAAAATGGAAAACAGTTTTCAATACTTACTTGAGTTATGGGCAATGACAAAGCTGGCATTTCTTGAAACTTTAAGGAGGTACATAATTACTTTTAATGGGTTAAATTTTTAAAATATGTGCAAGTTATTTCCTATGGTGCAAAGTATTTATAAATTTTCATTTTAATGTGTTCAATGCACATTAGGAAGATGTTACTCGCCACAATTGCCTAAGATTACTATTTTTGTTTGCTTGTTGAAGTATTTGTATAAGCTTTTTAAGGTTTTTTTGTGAGCTGATTAGGACATTATTTACTAGCTAGACTTGTTATTTTAACTTTATAATGCAAACTTAAAAACAAATTTTATTTTAATAAAATTTGTTAATAAATAATAATAAATCATGGTTGTTTTTGTTTTTTTAAAAAAGAGAAATCAAGTTTTAGGAGAGATAGAGATTTAGAAATACTGCGTGTGTACTTGCTTTCTTTAACATTTCTCCTACCTTGTATGCTTCTTTATGCTTTTGAGTAACCCTCATCCCCCATACTTGCCCGCATACTTTATGGAAGAGCCCTTATATAATAATAAAAAAACTAATTTAGTCTTCTATCAAAAAATATGACCACTATCTGTAGCAACTTTTATGAAAAGTTTAATTTTGTGTTTTCTCTAGCAAACTGCGGATTTAAATCTGCAACTTTTTAATTACAACTGCTATTACATAAAATGGTTTCATTGGACTTTTTTAAGATTATTTAATTATCTTAGCAAGCATTGAAGAGTGTCATTTTGCCTGTCACTTTGTCCTAGAAATAAATCAATAGCAAAAATTTTTAAATACGTTAAACTTTTAAAATGATTTCAAAATTATCTACATATTAGCAAACCAAATCCAAACCAATGCCAAACCTGGTCAAGTAAACAAGATTCAAATCAAGTAGACAAGGAGACGTAAACTTTTTTGTTAAATCCTCTAATGTGGTGCTTTGTGACAAGACTGTTTGTTCTTCTTGAAGAGGTGTACATTGGGTTTTTAGATGTTTGAATTTTGACACTTAAAGGCATTGTGCAAACTCCAAACTTTTGTATATTCATGCTTATGTCAAATGAGGATGTTTTGCAAAGAATATTGGTGATTGGAGCTTGAAAACAAAAAACCCCTAATTTTTGAGCCTACCCAGCTCTTAGCATGCAAGCAACGAGTTTATAAAACATTTTCTCTACTATTTTTTATCTAAATTTATATTTATCAATAAATTTCAAATTTCATGCAATAATTTCTTAGCGTTCAGTTTTTATGACCATATAAAGTTTTAGCCCCCTCAAAATCCAGTGAACACCTCTATCTTGGAACACCTTATAAATTAAAAAATAAATTTCCTGGGTTCCAGAGATCTATAATCTTCATGGACTCCCAAGTCATGGACTCATGGTCCATCCCGAGTCCCCCATGGTCCCTCATATTCCCACTCCCATGTCCTGACTCATGGAATCCGGAGACTCTAGACTCCTGGCAAAAAATGGGACTATGGGACCCCAGACTTTGGACTCCGACTCCTCATCTCTGATTATTTCTAATTGCTTTAATTATAAATATTTTAGATTGAAATTCCTGATGATTGGTTACGATTCGGTAATCATTGGGAACATTCACGTGCTGAATATTCTCTTCCTGTTCATTTTTATGGTAAAGTAAGTTGTGATAAAGATGGTTTTCAATACACTTGGCATGACACAAAAGTTGTCAATGCTATTGCTTATGATATACCAGTGCCTGGTTATGGAAAGGATACAGTTTGTAACACAATGCGGTTTTGGTCTGCAAAATCGTCAAAAGATTTTGATTTGAATTACTGTATGTGTTATGAATTATTTAAGTTTGAATTTTTTATTTTTAATTCATATTTTTTAAAGTTTTTTATTAATTGCATAGTTGCACATGCTTTTGAATTGTTTTTTGGAATCAATTTATGATAATTTATGATTAGGCTATGTGTAACCTCTTATTATGTTTGGAGATAAATAAAATTTATTACTTATTTAGTTCAAAAAGGAGATTATATTGCTGCTGTCCTAGACAGAAATGAAGCAGAAAATATAACAAGAGTATTATATCCTAATGACAATGTACGTTTTTTTTTGTTTTGTTTTGTTTTTTAAGGTTTTTTCTTAAAAATTCAAAAATTAAAATTTTATAATATATTAAATTTAATGTAGTAATTTTATATTGTAAAAAATAATACATTTAGATCAATTATGTTATAAGAAAGGAACCTGTCTATTTTATTGAGTTTATTTTATTTTGGAATTTTAATTTTATACAGTTTCACAGCTAATTTGTAGCATTTTAATTTGTAAAAGTGTGAAATAAAAAATATATTACAAATATTTATGATCAATTAATGGTCTTTAAACAGGAAAAAGTAAACAACTGTTGTTTTATTTTGTACTTTTTAATTAAATTCTTTACACACATTTTTAGATTATTATTGTTTTTAGATGTTTGAAGGAAAAGAATTAAGGTTAAAACAAGAATACTTGATGGTTTCAGCAACGCTACAGGATATCATTCGTCGCTTTAAAAGGGCAGAGTGTGTTCATGCCTCAGAAATGAATTATGATATATCTATGTTTCCTGATAAAGTATGAAATTTTTCTAAATTTATTTGTTGGTATAAAATAGGTGAATATGTAAAAAAATAAGGAAAATAAGATATAATTTTATTGCTTTAAATTGACAGTGGATGTCATTGTTGTTTTGTCCACCATTATGTCATTTATTATTTATCATTTATTTCTATTTTTACTTTTAAATATATACATAATATATATAAAATATATAAAAATGACCTATATACAGGGTTCATGGCACTCAGGGAAAACCTGGAAAACCAAGGAAAAGTTTTTAAAATTTAGAAAATCAGGGAATACCTGGAAAAGTCAGGGAATTTTTCTTGAAAATCTTTAATATCAGGGAAAACTCAGGGAATATTTTTTATTTTAATATTTAGATTAAAGTTACTTTGCAGTATCCAGCTTTTGAAGCTTATTTAATATTAAAAGTTGCTCACTACAGTGGTTTTATAACATTTATAATATATAGTAGCTATATGTTTAGATAAATGGATTACTGTAGTAACTATATGTTTTGGAAACCAGGATTCAGTTGTGAAAGTTATATATCTTCAAAATAAACAGGGAAAAATATATACTTTCCACCGCACGAACTCAGGGAAAAAATACTTAAAAGTATAGAAAAATCAGGGAATTATCAGGGAAAACTCAGGGAAAATGGATTTTTAAAACTGCCATGAACCCTGTATATAGAGCTTTTTATTAGCATTTTTCTTTACGTAATATTGTCTAATTAATATATGTAAACTTCAAATTTTATTCTCTATTTATTAAATGATATATAATTTGTTTTGATTTCTAATAAATTAAGTGAATTTATCAAGATCAAAGGCTAAGCTGTTACATTTTTTGTTGTTTTAATCAGTTCTCTAGATAAATGAATTTCCACACCTTAAAAATTCGGTAATTTATTTCATTTTGTGAAATTAGAGTTCTTGATAAGAATTAAGTTTGGCATTTATTTTCACTTTTCAAGCATTTATTTTAGTAAATTTTTATTCTTATTTTACTTTGTTTGAAAACCATCATAAAGACTGTAACTTTTAACCTTTAAATTTTTTTTTAGCCTTCAGTTTAAGCCTCTACTTTTTTTTAAATATTACTGCAACGCTCTCCAAGCCTTAAAACTTTAAAACATGAACTTTGATAAATAATGCAGCACAAAGAAAACTCTGAATTACTTGTTTAAAACACATTCTGTATTAAAAAAAATATTCAAGTCAATTAAGTTTGCGTTTTTGCGGTAATTAAAAATGTTTTATTTACAATTAATTTAATTATTTTGGCTTTAAGGCAACACAGAAATGTTGGACAAATGTCAAAGTAAATAAAAGTGACATAATTTGTTGTCAAAAGAATAATTTTATAAAAATTCAAACGTTTTTTTATTAATTTTATATAAATTTATTATAATTTTAAGTAATGAGCATATTGCATGTATTTGTAATTTAAACTTTACAACAGTGTGCCGTTTTTTTAATTCTTTAATTCCAACTAGGCTGCAAGCTGCCGCTATTACAGTTGGTAAATGGCACAAGAGACGCTAGCTCTTTCGAGTAAGAAAAACGTCTAATGTCTAATGCTTTATCACAAAGTTTGATATATATATTTATATATACATATATATATATATATATATATATATATATATATATATATATATATATATATATATATATATATATATATATCGCTCCTTTATGTTGAGCACTCTCTAATATCTTCAGTTATGTTAAATAATTACAGTTATGGAAAATCATTATTTCAACTATTCATTAAAGAATGTACCATTACCATCTAAAAAACAATACTTAATTTGCCTAACGGAGAAAGTCAAGTCACTAATAAAGCAAATGAGATGGAAAGCTTTGATGTACGAAAATAATCTTAATCAAGAGCCTGCCTATAATTTTGATCTCAAGTTGAGAAAATCTCCACTGCAACATCCCGATTTAGTAAGTTTTGAAAACGATTTAATTAAGTTAATTAAAAACATTTTATTATCTACAAATCAAAACAATTTTCAAAAGCAATTGCAAACTGACATAGTAAAAATAAAATCTTCAAGTAATGTTTTTGCTGATAAATCAAGAAACCTGTATGAGCTAGATAAACCTTCGTAATCAACTTTATACTGAAAATATTACTAAAACCTTTAAAAAATTTAATATCACACAATATAACATCATTAACACAGATGCTAAAATCATAGCAAAAGACTTGGGCATAGATGATAGACTAGAGTGTCTAGCCATGAATACAGCATTCATTACTTTAAAAGCAGGGATGCGGAGTCCCAAAAAGGACTCCGGATTTGAAAGTCACAAAAAGACTACTTTATCCTAGTTTTTGGTATCCAGGAGCTCTAAAAATATAAATAAGTTTATGGACTACTAATAGTAAAAAAGTGAAGACTTTTAGGTTGAGGAACAATTATTTTTTGAGCCCGGAGTCCTTAAGTATAATAGCGGCAAGGACTCCGGTACTCCAGGACTCCGGGCTTAAAAACAATAAGTTTCAAGTCTTTAAATCTCATGAATTTTTTTCTTGTCGCATATCATAAGTCAACAAACATGTTTAGAGCTTCTGGACACTACAGACTTGGAAAAAGTAGAGATATAAAGCCGGAGTCTTTTTGGGACTCTGCATCCCTGCTTAAAAAATTATAAGGATAATTTCCCCAACTATACACAGTGCCGATTAATAAATCCAACTAAACCTGAACTCAAAAAAGTAAGTAAAATTTTATTAGATGACATCAATAGTAAAGTTAGGAATGCTACCATTGTACTCCAATGGCACAGCACAAACAACGTCATAAAATGGTTCAATCCATACCACGGCCTACTTAATAACAGGCCTGAAAGACGCGCAAAAAAAAAAAAAAACTGTAGGCGGATATTTTGTAAACAAATATGTCGATTTAAACAATTTTGTAAACAAATAAGTTGAGTTAAAATTTAAAATTCGCTACACTAGCTGCTAAATTGCTTGTTTTCAAATTTTGAGAGCTGTTTATTTTAAAAACCTTTTACAATAAGATAACATTTTTTAATCGATTACTAAAAAAAACAACACTTTTCTTTAATAATATCTTTTCAAATTTCACAAACCCTACAACTTCACAAAACATATTTTACATACATTTACATTTCTGCTCCGCAATGATCATTTTTGTGACAATTTAAGTACTTTTAAAGCTGGTTCTTTTGTCGATCGAGGTGAGTAAAGCTTGCTATAGTTGTTAAATAATATGTTAGATAGTATTTTTCCATGAAACTTATCTATGTTTTCAAATCCATAAAATTCTGCTACCATCATTGTTATATTTATAAAACTTGTCCTACAAACTGATGACATGATGTGATGAAAAAATACATAGCAATAAATCACCCATTGACACATATTGTCTCCAGGTATCTTCAAGCCTCCTCTGTTGATTTCTTTAGTAAATTCTCCAAATTCGTTGTAATAGAACTGCGTATCATATTCATCTACATCATTTCTACTGATGTATCCTGCAATATAAACTAAAGCCATTTTTACAGACTTAGACAAGGCTAACTCCATATTTGAAAGATTATGAAACACATTGAAGGTATTGTCATCATTTAGCAAAAATCCACATTTCAAACAAGCATGTTCACAACATGTTTGAATTCCATCAAAATCTGTGTTTAAATCAAGGAGAAGCTTTGTTTTCTTAATGTTTACTTTTTGTAAAACTTGTTGAACATTAATAAAATATGTTCCACCAGAACCTTGACGTAGCTTACTGAACATTTTTTCAATGGGATCACTAGAAAAATTTCCTAGACATACATATTCGTGTGAAGTGCTGAGGAGATGCTTAGTTAACTCAACCAGTCCTCTACTCGTGTATGCAAGAGCAAGAGCAGTATCTTTGGTAAGTTGTTTTACTCTTTGTCCTTGTTTTTTAGGAACCATTTTTTCAAACATACTTGCTATATCAAGTAAAAAATCTAATCGTTGATCGTTAGGGTTATCAAAGACAGCCCTTTTTAAGTCTTTAGTTTTAACGTCTTCGAACTGACTTTTTACATTTAGGATTTTGAAAAAGTCTACAATTTTTTCTATAAAATCAACAGTTCCACCTGAATCCTGAATTTCTGGATGAATTTTTAATGCAGTTAACGTTTCAACACAAAAAATCTTAAGACATAAAGCAACATTCTGTCGTTCTATAGGTTTTGGACAGATAGAAATTTCATTAAGCTTTGATAGTTTCACAATAGAATTATTTTCTAACTCAACCAGCTTCTTCAAGTCAACCCACTTTGCAGTTTTTTCAAGGCCGCAGTCAGAATACTTTAACTCTTGCATTTTTTCAGTTAACCAATTGTTTCTGATAGATTTGATTAGATGTACATAATCATAGAGCAAAAAAATGTTTTCAGTTGTGCGCCATGGAGAAATCAAATTGAATTTTTTAAAGAATGATTGATTTACTTTATTATTATCACATAAAATTGCAACAGTAATGCCATTACATGAACGAATCAAATTTAACATATTTACAACTTGTTCATATTGAAAATCAGCACTTAAACGATACACTGGCAGTGCTTTGTACAAAAACCTCTTTCCTCCTAATAATGAGCAAATCATAAAACTCAAAACAGTGGTTGCAAAATGTTCTGGATTATTTACTGCTTTTCCAAATAAGTTACCTCCTTGATACGTTAGTTGTGGTTTTACATAAACTTCATCGATTATAATAATTACATTTTTTTGACGAGGATCTTCTAGTTGCATAAAATATTTGTTGAGGAAATCAAAATCCTCTAGCTTACTAACCTTAGATATAAGTTTACCAAGTGTTACAATACTTGGCATTTCATAGTCATCTCTAATACGACTGTAAAGAGATCTTGAAATTGAAAAATACTCAAAAGCCCTACTTAGAATTTCTGGAGAATATTTTTTATTACCAACAAATGTTAATGCATGCATGCTAACAACTTGTTGTAGGATAATGTTTTTTTTATGATCCATTTCAACGGAATGTAAATATCTAATAGCTTCTAAAATTTGTAAGAAAGATGTAATTTTATGTATTCGATTACTGCACAGTGGTATAATAGAGCATCTAGATCCAAAATGAAAACCTTCAAATCGCATATCAATTTTAACTTTTAAAAGAAACTGTGGAATAGCAGAGGTATCAATATAATCCTTACTTTGGATTATTAAACCATCATCCACTGTAAAAGATGTTACTGGAAATGGAATAACTTCTTTGCTTACTTTTAGGCAAAGATCATCAAAACAACTAATTTCATACAAATCCAAGTGAGCTGAAATTTCATCAGGTTTCATGTTACGCGTAGATGGTAGTGATTTTGTTGTTGTTCTTTTTGTTGGTGGAGGTGTAGGAATTTGACTTTGAAATACACAGATGAAAATAGTTGGTGGATTTAAGGGACGAATTTTACCATGAATTTGACAAGTTTCATAATTAACTGGCCAATGATTTTCACAAATGAATGTATTTGGACTATTTGGAATGTTTTCTCTTGGAATAGATCTAATCCATCTTTCTCTTTCTTGAGGATTACGGTTTTTGTTTGGTAATCGAAAAAGTTTAACTTTATGTTCTTTATCATAGTTTCCTCTACAACCAGTCACACAACATTTAAAAGGCATGATATAGTAATTTTTGTTTTGAAAGATTACTAAATACATAAAATACAAATAAAATAATATTGACTATCAAATAATTATAAGCAATTGATTTTAAATATATATTGTGTAGTATATCATATTATGTAAATACATTACTGCATTATATCTATATACATGACTGAATATATATATATATATATATATATATATATATATATATATATATATATATATATATATATATATATATATATATATAAACACTAAAAATATAACTAAAAAAACCACAAAACTTTCTCCATTTTTGTTTTGACAAACATCCGCCTACAGTTTTTTTTTTTTTTTGCGCGTCTTTCAGGCCTGTTATTAAGTAGGCCGTGATCCATACCCAAAAAAAATAAATGTACTTTCATTCAGTATGATATTGATGAGTTTTACCCTTCAATTTTGAAATAACTTCTTCAAGATTCTGTAAACCATGCAAAACAGTCCACCAAAATTTCTGATAAATCACTTGAAATTATTTACCACACCAGGAAATTACTTTTTTCAGGAAATAATATGTGGATTAAAAAGTCAGCGAACCCTAACTTTGATGTCACCATGGTTAGTTTTGATGGAGCCAAATTATGCAAACTAGTTGACCTCAATATCTTATACACTATTGCCAAAGAATATGGTCTTAATACTACCTATATAGAGATGATGGTCTTTGATGTTTTTATAATATCAATGGTCCTCAATTGGAAAGAATAAAGAAAAATCTAATAAAAATTTTAAATACAATTTTAATATTAACATCACTATCAGACCAAACTTAAAAACTGTAAATTTTCTTGATATCACATTTAACCTTTCTGAAAACTCTTTTAAACCTTATAGAAGACCAGGAGATAATCCTTTATATATTAACATTAATTCCAATCATTCACCAACCATTATGAAATCGATACCAAAAATGATCTTTAATCGCATAAGTAATATATCTTAAAGCAAAGAAGCTTTTGATAGAGCTGCACCATTTTATAATAATGCTCTCAATTCTTGTGGATTCAAAGTTAAGATCAATTTCATTCCAAATATCCAGAAAAATAATACAAAATCTCGAAAAAGAAACATTATCTGGTTTAACCCACCTTATTCACTCAATGTCAGAACAAATGTAGCCAAAACATTTTTTAGTACAATTGATAAATGTTTCCCTAAAGACCACAAATTTCACAAACTTTTTAATCGAAACAACTTAAAGTTTAGTTATAACTGCCTTCCAAACATAAAGAGTATTATTACTTCTCATAATAAAAAGATATTTAATTCTCATAAAAATGCCAATCAATTAGGCAATTGTCGACAAACCACCTTATGCCCACTCAACGGAAAATGCCTTACAAAAAATCTTAGTTATATTTGCAACGTAAAAACTCACCATAAAGAAGAAGGATATTATTACAATGGGCTTACTGAGAAAACCTTTAAAGACAGGTGCTATAAACATAAAAACTCTTTTGTTTATGAAAGTAAGGCCAACTCTACTAAACTTTCAAAATTTGTTTGGGAATGCAAAAATAATACTTTAATGTTATCAAGACAGATTTTTTTTTTTCAATATATATATTTTTTTCTTCAACAACTTCTTTCTCCATCAGTAGGTTCATCAGAAGAATGCCTGAACATCAAAAAATTTGTATATAATAATTGTATAGTATAACACAGGCCTGCAAAATGAGAGTCATAACTTCCTTTCTAAAATTTGATAGCTGATTCTAGGGTATTTTGGTGCGCTGATTACGAATATGTACTTAGTTTTTCTCTATCACCTCCAGATTTTTCAAAAAAGGCACAGATAGAAAATAGCAAAAAAACAGAAGATTTCACATAAAAAAATATATATTTAAAACAGAACATTATTTTTAACTTAAAAAACTACTAAAATATAATAACAACTTAACACTAGTCTAAATAACATTTAAATTTCATTTGTGGAACCTGGTCCTTTTCTCCTGGAAGCTTCGGTTGTGCGATTTTCGCTTAAATTTCCGGTTTGGATTGTCGCGCTTCAATAACCAACAATAGTCCGCCATCATGTTGGTATTCCTTCAAGCTCTTTTAAATCTTGGTAAAATCTTTTGCCTTGTTCTTCGCTAACGGCTCCTAGATTTTCTGGGAAGTAATCAATATGAGAATTTAAGAAATGAAGTTTAATGCTCATATTACAACCCATTACACCCAAATCGGAAATCATTTTGGCCACTATTTCTTTATAGTCGGAGCTTTTATTGTTCCCCAAAAATTTTGTCACCACTTCCTTAAATGACTGCCATGCTTGCAACTCGATATCATTAAGTTTTTCATCAAACTTTTCATCCGACATTAATTTCCTAATATCAGGGCCGACAAAAATTCCTTCTTTTATCTTAGCTTCTGATAAAGATGGAAAAACTGAATGCAGATATTTGAAGCCTTCCCCCTCTTTATTTAAAGCCTTTACAAATTGCTTCATTATACCCAATTTGATGTGCAATGGTGGCAGTAAAACTTTTTCTCTGGGAACCAAACTCTGTTTAAGTACATTTTTGAATCCTGGGGTTAGTTCAGTTCTTGGAGTCCATTCCTTTTTGGTTCAATGATGTTGTTTATCCCGGCTATCCCACTCGCAAAGAAAGCACGGGTATTTTGTATAACCACCTTGTTGGCCTTGTAGCATGCTTATAATTTTCAAATCTCCACACAACATCCAACCGTGTTGCTCATAAGCTATATTAGTCAAAAGCTTTTCCAAATTTTCATAACATTCCTTTAAATGGACAGAATGTGCAACAGGTAACGAGGCATATGTATTCCCATTATGCAGAAGAACTGCTTTCAAACTTCTTTTTGAGGAGTCAATAAACAATCTCCACTCATTAGGATCGTATTCAATGTTGTACATTTTCGTCAAGCCTGGAATATCTTTACAGAACACTAAATCTTCATCTTCAGCGAAGAATGGAAGAAAATCTTTTTCTCTGTGACGGTACCATGAAAATAAAGTACCAGGTGCAAGCATATTTCTTTCTTTTAATCGTGATCCAAGGAGTTCCGCTGCATCTTTGGGAAGATTCAAATCTCTTGTCAAGTCGTTTAAATGTGACTGTAAAAAGAGCTGACAAGCATCAGAATCTCTATGAAATTCAGGATCAGATTGGTGTACATCCTCTTCCTCTATATCACAGTCAGAAATTTCAATTTGTAGAGCTGGAACCGGGGGCTGCACCATTTTTGAATCGCCAAATATTGCAGGCGTAACTGATGACACGTTTGGATAGTTTATGTCCCTTTTATTTTTTGAATTGTATCCAGTTATGTAACAACAAAAGTAGCAATCTTTAACATGGTCGTTAGGCTCTCTCCATAGCACAGGCGAAACGATTTTGAAGCTATTTTTCTGTCCTTTTGACCACTTGCGAAGTTCTAATAAACAAGTCGTACAAATTTTATGAGGTGCCCAAGTTTTGTCTTGGTTACTTAAAACGAGTCCAAAATAACTTTTATAAATATTTTTTACAAAGTCTGTAATACTGTTTCGTTGTTTTATCACCAGTTTTAAACAACTTCGCGATGCCATTTTAAAGTTTATGTTGCAAGATGCGCACTTCAACTGTTAAATTTCTAAATCAGTGCGGGTCCTTATACAAAAATCCTTTGGTTTATCTTAATTACACCCTTTTCTAATAATATTCACAACAATTAGTTAATATTACCAAATCATTATGTAATAATGAGCTCATTACTAAATTAAGCCATAATGACCCGTTTTTGACATGTTTGATGCGAATTACTAATACTTATTATGTAGTCATTAACAAATTACTAATTGGCGTTAATTTCTATGTTCCCTTACACTAATTATATGTAATAAAAATTGAGCTGAAGTAAATTAATAACGTTTTAGACATTTCAAAAGGTAGGCGCTCAAACATTTTAAAGCAAAATCTTAAATATTCCATATCAAAAAATCCTGACGAATTGGATTTTTTTTATTATTTTTCTCGTAATCAGCACATCAGAAACTATAAAAAACGTTACTCAGATTTTAAAGAAGAAAACCATTGCAGGCCTGTGTAATTAATAAATCATGTATATAATAAATCAAGTTATTTTAGAACCAGGAAGTTGCATCAACTGCATTATAATTAAAAAATTAATTGTGAAAAGAATTCTTTAGGATTAGGATAATTTTAGTTAGACCATTTGTTTTTATAATTTTTTAAAAAGTACTTATTTTCATATCTGCACTTAGAAATTAATTCAGACCTTTTGTTTAGTAAATTTCCTTTATCCAAATGAGTAATAATTTCAAATTTTTCTTGTAAACATAGTATGCATTTTTTGGAAAAGTTATTATAGGCAGGCACAGTTTTTAGAAAAGACTAGTTTAATTAAAATTAATATTTTTTTCTTTTAGTTGCCATATATATTTTTAAAGCATAGTTTCTTTGAGTATTTTTTATGTTTAAAAGATTGTTTGTGGTTGGCATAATGTTTTTACCATTTACCCTTGGTTAAGCCAATATATTTTTTATCAAGGTTATTTTTTGAGGAAACAATGCATTTTTAAATAATATTTTTTTATAAGCATTTTGCATTCATGGGGCAGTCAATTTTTTGTTTGCAATTATAATTTTTAGTATTTTTTTCTTTAAGAAACTCATTTTTATTAATCAATGTAAAATTATGGCCTTTAATAATTCTTTCCATGTTTTTTGTATAGCTATAGCTTACTTTAATAGTATTTCTGTTAAAAATTTTGTGTAATTTATTAAAAGGAGGGAAATGTTTGTCTATTAATTTTAAAAACACTTTTCCAATTATTGTTGAAACATTTTTACTGTACCAAATTATATTTTGTTCAATTATTTTTGTTTCCACACTCACAACAAAGTTTATGTGCCCAAAATTTTTTTTTCCTGAAACTCAAGTTTAAACCAGTTTTTCCTACTTTTTTTTTTCATGCATTGACGATAAAGATATATGAAATTTTATGCAAGGCTAAAAAATGACAAGCTACTGTCAAGATGTTTATGTTATTAATTTTATTTATTGTTATTGCAATTTTATAATCCATGTTAATAAAAATTTTATTTTATTTTAAGGTAGCTATTCAACTTAATGATACTCATCCTTCTTTTGCTGTCCCTGAACTAATGCGAATTTTTTTGGATGAAGAGAAACTTCCTTGGGATACAGTAAGTTTACACTTATTTTTAAGTTTTTAGATGGTATTTACATTAAGTTATTTGGGTGGTTTTTACATTAAATTTTACATTAAGTTATTTCTTTTTACAAAAAAAAATTCTTGTTTTGCTGCTACTGGTTTTATTTTAAGCGTCACTAGCTTGATGTTTAGAAATATTATTATTTTTTTTTCATTTTTATGCAATTGAAAATTTTTCAAAAAGAAATAATTCGATATATATATATATATATATATATATATAGAAACATATATATATATATATATATATATATATATATATATATATATATATATATATATATATATATATATATATATATATATATATATACATATATATATATATATATATATATATATATATATATATATATATATATATATATATATATATATATATATATATATATATATATACACTACCGTGCAAAAGTCTCCGCTCATGTGTAATATTTGCAAGGAACAGTAAATGCAATACATTTTAGGATGATTTTAAATATATAAAAAGAATAAAATGTTAATATAAAAAGTTGATGAGGCCAAATCATAATTTTGCATACTTTTTCCTTTTCTTTTTGTTTCAAATAATTTTGTTTACCTTTGTTTTGTTGAGTTCTGCTGCTAAAAACATGGCAGAAATTTTTCTATATGAATAACCTTTTTCACGTAAAATACATATAAAGTTCTTCAGTATTCTTTATTAAATTTAAAACTGCACAAAAGTTTTAACCAAAATATTTTTTGTAAGCTTAGGTTTGACAGTAGCATGATACTTTCCGGCATGGTAAGGATGTTTTCAGTAATTTTAATTGGTTGCTTTTAATAGACTTATGTTTATATTTATACTTGAAAATGGCATTAGTGTGCGCATTTAATGTCTTGAATTTAATAAAGAATTTGAGAAATGGTGAAAGTAAAGAAAGAATATTGTGAAGAACTTCGTGGCAAAATATGTATTTTACGTGAAGAAGGTTATTCATATAGAAAAATTGCTTCCAGGTTAAAAATATCCGAATCAGGTGTGAGATATGCTCTACAACGATTGCATGATATTGGTTCCAACAGTGACAGATCACGTTCTGGAAGACCAAGAGTTACATCACGGCAAGAAGATACGTTTATTGTTGTGTCCAGCAAAAGAAATAGAAAAATTCCAGCCACAATTTTAACAGCAGAACTCAACAAAACAAGGGTAAAGCCAGTATCAACTGATACTGTAAAAAGAAGACTAAGATCAGTCAACTTAATTGGACGCGTTGCTGCACGTAAATCTTTGTTGAGGGCAGTAAATAAGAAGAAAAGATTGGAATGGGCAAAAATGCATAAAAATTGGGGATTAGAAGATTGGAAGAAAGTTCTATGGACAGACGAGAGTAGGTTCGAACTTTTTGGTACCCGACGTCGCGTGCATGTTAGGCGTTTACCTAATGAAAGAGTGCTTCCTCAATGTATACAAAGTACTGTAAAACATGGAGGTGGTAATATTATGCTTTGGGGATGTTTTGGCAATGGGTTAACTGGAGATTTAGTTAAAATCACATCTACCATGGATAAACACATGTACCATAATATTTTGGTTAAGCACGCGATTCCATCTGGTATTCGTATAATTGGGAAAGGATTCATCATGCAGCAGGACAACGATCCAAAACATGCATCTGGATTATGCAAAAATTATTTGAAACTAAAAGAAAGGGGAAAAGTTTGCAAAATTATGACTTGGCCTCCTCAAACACCAAATCTATCACCCATCGAAAAGTTGTGGGATGAACTGGATCGGAAGATCAGAGAAGCAGGTGAAACATCTTTTATTAATCAGCAAATGCTATGGGAACGTTTGCAAAAAGCTTGGAATGAGATAACAGCGGAAACCATGAATAAATTATTAGCCCGAATGCCAAGATTATGTGCTGCTGTTATACGCTCCAAGGGGTCTCATATTGATGAAAATAAAATTTAACATTTACAACTTTGTATATTAACATTTTATTGATTTTATATATTTAAAATCATCCTAAAATGTATTGTATTTACTGTCTAATTCATTGTTGAATAAACAATTAAAAATAAACGCAATTTTCTTGCAAACTTTTGTTACTTTATTGAAATATTACAAATGAGCGGAGACTTTCCCACGGTAGTGTATATATATATATATATATATATATATATATATATATATATATATATATATATATATATATATATATATATATATATATATATTAACACATGTTCATGTAAATATTATATTAACACATGCACAAGTGTACGTAAAAGCATTATTTTTTTCTAGGCTTGGGATTTATGTGTGAGAACATTTGGCTACACAAATCACACAGTGCTTCCAGAAGCTTTAGAAAGATGGCCAGTTGATCTCATAGAAAAACTACTTCCTCGCCATCTCATTATTATCTATGCTATAAATCATAATTTTCTGGAAGTAAGTTTTTACTGATCAAGTATTTAAATTTTTAAGGATTTTATTTTAGTTCTATTTTGATATGTATATGTTTGTGTGTGCATATATATATATATATATATTTATATTTATATATATATATATATATATATATATATATATAGATATATATGAGAGTGATCTTGAAATTTGAAAATTGCGGAAGATTGTGTTTATAAAAAGTTTTCTATTTGTTATACGACTTTCATTCTTCAATGTTTGAAGCAGTATCTACAACAGTGCATTTATACTACTTCAACAATGTAGTTTTTTATACTTCCCTTCTTGTTTTTTATTTGCGCCAGATCACTATTTTTTTAAACTATAAATGGTAAAAAAAAAATGCAACCAAACAAAAACCCAAGTGCTTCATAAGTTCTTGTAATAGTATTGAAGAATAAATTAGTGGCTAAAATTTTATACTTTTTTTATTTTTTGATGTATTTAAAACGCTGTTAACTTAATATTTATGATTAACGGTTTTTATATTTCTTGATATTTTTTTAATAATTATTTTTTTTTGTAAATTAATTAATAATTATTAAATATATTTTTTTATATTTTCTTATTTAAATAACGCTTTTTTTTATCGTCAAAAAATTAGTAGATCATAACACAAGAATAATTTAAAATTCTTCTTCAAAACTATTAGTTGTAAGTTAAATAACAAATTTTCCTGCTGAAAGCTGTAACATTGTTCAAAAAAAGATTATTTTACTTAAGTTTTTTTTTTGTTAAGTTTTAAATTTTTTTTTCTTTCATTTAGATTTTTTTCAAGTTAACATTTTTTTTTACTTTATCTTAGGAGTCGACCATAAATTATGTCACACAATTTTCGACCGTTTTTGACCTCCTCTCCTCAAAATAGTTAACACTCCATTATTAAAATTAGCTGTAATGCTTTAAACTGTTCATTCATTATGTTAGTGCAAAACAGAAAAATGCTGACAAAACAGCATAACAGAAATGTGGAGAATGCAAGTGATGGAATGCTTATATTTTATATAAGTACTTCATATAAGGATATAAGTATAAGGAAGACGGAGTTTTACTGTTAAATCTACAAGCTTTATCATTACCTAATAAATTTAATTACAAATATTTTATAAAAAAAACCATATAAAAGCTTATTTTTTTTTTCATCCCAAACTTTTGAACAAGCGTGAGACTCTCGTTATAAGCCTTATACTCTCGTTATAAGCTGAGCGAGCATTGTTTATCGTGCTAAGAAGGTTTATAAAAACCGCTTAAGGGCGTGTTTCATGAGCGCGGCGCGATCATCACAAGCCCTGATTTAGGGTGGTTATTGTCACTAAGGCTGATAAATAGGCAAGTAAATTATAAACTAATCTAATGGACTTTATATTAATTTTTTGTAAACCTAACAAAGATAACATAGATCAGGTAGATTTTCTTTTTAGTTTTTCTCCCAATAGTAAATAATACTTTGATATCTTATATCAAAAAGTATGACTATTTGAATAATTATAGTGGTAATATATATATATATATATATATATATATATATATATATATATATATATATATATAAATATGTATACATATGTATATGTATATATGTATGTATATATAGAGAGAGAGAGGAAGAGAGTGAAGTTTTTTTATTTTTATTTATTTAGTATTTTAATTCTTGTTGTAGCTGAAACTTGTAATTTGATTATTTGTTATAGCAGTAATAATTCCATTCTAGAGTGTGAAAAAGCGCTTTCCTGGTGATATAGATCGTCTAAGAAGAATGTCTTTGGTTGAAGAAGATCATTCTCGTAAAATAAATATGGCTCATTTAGCAATTGTTGGATCTCATGTCATTAATGGTGTTGCAGCAATGCATTCAGAGATTTTAAAAAAAAATATGTAATTTTTTTTTTTTCAGTGTGTCAATGTATATACATATATATATATATATATATATATATATATATATATATATATATATATATATATATATATATATATATATATATATATATATATATATATATATATATATATATATATATATATATATAGAGAGAGAGAGAGAGTGAGAGAGAGAGAGAGAGAGAGAGAGAGAGAGAGAGAGAGAGAGAGAGAGAGAGAGAGAGAGAGAGAGAGAGTTAAATCCTGGTAACCTAATAATTTGAAATTTGTTTCCTCAAGTTTTTCTTAGATCTCTTGAAAACAGGAACATTTGTATTACTTAACTTTAATTAAATATTTTTTTAGTTGTAGCATTTTCTTTGGTACTATGAAGGTTCAAGCTACCAGGGTTTAACTGTATGCATGCATGCATGCATATATAAGATATAAAATATGTATAAATATGAGATATGTATTATTTTTTTTTTAAAGTTTTAAAGATTTTTATGAGATGTATCCAGAAAAGTTTCAAAACAAAACTAATGGTATAACACCTCGTCGGTGGTTGCTTCTTTGTAATCCAGCTTTATCTGATGTTATTACTGAGCGGTTTGGTGAAAGTTGGATTACAGACCTATATCAATTGAAAGTCATGAATAAGCTGAATACAGACATACAGCTCATGAAAGATTTTGAGCGGGTAAAGCAGGTATCACAATTAGCGCTTTAAAACTGATTTATTATATTATTAGTGCTTTTAATGACCTAATTTTAATATGTACAATATGTTTAAGTTGAACAAGCTCTTAATGAATGAATAATGAATGAATGATAGAGTTAATCCAAGTTAGGTCTAACAGGATTTGAACTATGCACACTTAAGATATTACTTAAGTGGTCTTTTATTTTTGAGAATTAAAAATAACTAAAAATAATTTTTAGGTTTATTAGATTAATAAGTTTACATTAGATTTATATAAATTAATTAAGGTTATAAATAAATTTTTATTTTCAAGCAATCAGAGTGTTTTTTTAAATATATATTTAGTAGTTAAAACTAGCATATGTGACTGTTAAAAATTCATAAAAATTAATTTTATTTTTCAAAGACTTAAGGTTTGATAATTCCAAGCATTAAAATAATAAGGAAAGTAAGATTGGGTATTAAAATAAAGTTAAAATAAAGTAAAACTATAAATAAGTAAAATTAGTAAAACTTAAAATAAACTAAAATTAGTTTTTTTTTTATGTTTTTGAATGTGTATTCAACTTTTTTATTTCACTTTTTTTTTGCTATTTATGCCAGGAAAATAAAATTGCATTGGCTACTATGATTTTGACTCAGTTTGGCATTAAAGTTAATGTCAACTCAATTTTTGATGTGCAAGTTAAACGTATACACGAATATAAGCGTCAACTGCTCAATGTTCTCCACATTATTACTCTGTATAATAGTAAGAAGTTTTTTAGATTTTTTAAAGTGTACTTTATATTATTTAGAAGTGTTTCTTGGTTTTTATAAATCATTTTTTAAAATCAGTTCAGGAAACGCAGAGTGAAAAAAGTTATTAATGATAATTTGTTTAATATATGTTAAATCTTTTAATATGTAAAATATAAAAATGTTAAATCCTAAGGATTTAGTAGTTAGGTAAAAGTAAAATAAAGCTGCAATACACCAACATAGGTTCTTATAACTTATAAAACATGTTGAGATATTAAAGAAATTAGTTTAAAAGCATTAAAAAGGTTCTGAGACATTTACTTATAACTTTTTTCTTTCTTATACTTTTTTCTTCAGTAAATTAATCAGTTGATTTATTAGTAGTATATCTACTGATAAGACATTTAGTATGTAAGTATATTGCATCCTTGTAAATTTAACACCCTTATAAGTTTATATTTAGTAGATTCCAGCAATTTTTTAGAAAAGTCAATTGCTTCAAGTACCTTTATTAGACCATAAAATTATAATGTGCAAAATTCGTAAGTCTTCCTGATTCTTATCTTATTTTAGTTTAATTTTTTTACATATAATTCACTATGAAACATCAATTAGAGTGATTTATAATTTATGAATTTTTAAAACAAATGTCAGTGTAAAATATTATTATATGTGATAAAATGTAAATAATTTATTTTTAATTTTTATAAATGTTTGAATCCTCCAACCCTTACAAACTTATGTAAATAAAAAATTTATAAATAAACATGGTTTTAAAGGTTGCAACTTATTTGGGTTTTGACAAAATTTTACAAATAATAGCATCTTTAAAGCAGATTTTTTTTGTTGATTTTTCAAACTTGTTTATCAAATAAGATACCTACTAGTTAACTTTATTTTTATTATTTTTGAATTAACTCTTATTTTCTTATAAACTATCTACTTCAGCTTGGAGCAACTTAATACCAAAAGTTGCCGGTACCTAATATTTAGTACCCTTCTATCTATATGTGTATGGGTTATCAATAAATAAAGTAGATCTACACAATTCTCTTTTTATTTTATGGTATTTATACTTTAATGTTTAATATAATTAATTAATAATTACAATCTTCTTACAATAAACTTGTTAGTTGTTTTATTGTTTGTTTTTATTGGTTGTATTAATTTTATTATTCATATTTAGGGCTGAAGGATAATCCTAATGCAGATTTTGTGCCCAGAACAATCATGATTGGTGGAAAAGTATATATTTTTCTTTTATAATAGTAATTATGCGGTAGTGGTGTAGTGGTAGAGCACTCACTTCATAAACGAGAGGTTCCGAGTTCAATTCCCACCACGTCCCTTGTAGTATTGCGCTCAACTTGTTTCTCCGCGCTGCTGCCTTGTTCGTCAAGGCTTGTGTTTTGGAGTTATAGAGTTGAGAGAGGGTTATAATCACAAGTAGCCTCCTCATCTGTAGTGGCCTTCTCAGCCTTGGGGAGGTGAATTATAAAAAATAAAAAAAATTGGTTAGTGTTTCTTAGTTTGTTTTGAGAAAAATTTTATCATTTTTAATGATAATAAAATGATGATTAATTTTTCTTAACTATCTTCATTCATTCAGATTAAAGGGATGCTGAAAACACTACTGATTGCAATATACATGTGTATATATATATATATATATATGTGTGTGTATATATATATATATATATATATATGTGCATATATATATATATATATATATGCATATATATATGAATATATATAAATATATATGCATATATGTGCGTATATATTTATATATATTCATATTTGCACAGACAAAATCTGCATATATATATGCAGATTTTGTCTGTGCAAAATTATATGCATATATATATGTATATATATATATATATATATATATATATATATATATATATTATATATATATGTATATATATATATATGTATATATATATATATATATGTATATATATATATATATATATATATATATATATATATATATATATATATATGTATATATATATATATATGTATATATATATATATATGTGTATATATATATATATATATATATATATATATATATATATATATATATATATACATAGTGGTGTACACTGGATTTTTAGATGTTTGAGATTTGACACTTACAGGCATTGTGCAAACTCCAAACTTTTGTATGTTTATGCTTATATCAAAAAATAATGTTTTGCAAAGAATTGGGGTGGTTGGAGCTTGGGAACAAAAAAACCTTTTTTTTTGGGCCCACCCAGCCCTTAATGTGGGAGCAACGAGTTTATAAAATATTTTCTTTACTATTTTTATCTAAATTCATATTCATCCACAAATTTTAATTTCATGCAATCTCCTAGTGTTCAGTTTTTATGACCCTGCAATGTTTACAGCCCCCTCAAATTTAGGGGGTTAAAACTTTATATGGTCATAGTTTTTTAAAAATAAGAGATAATTGCATGAAATTTGAAATTTGTTGATGAATATAAATTTAGATAAAAATAGTAAAAAAAATATTTTATAAACTCGTTGGTCCCACGTTAAGGGCTGGATGGGCCCAAAAATTAGGGTTTTTTTGTTCCCAAGCTCCAATCACCCCAATTTTTTGCAAAACATTCTTTTTGATATATATATATATATATATATATATATATATATATATATATATATATATATATATATATATATATATATATATATATATATATATATATATACAGAAGCATGCAAAAGTTTAGAAACACCAACTTTTTTTCAGTTTTTACTGCATAACTTTTCACAAACTTTCTTAAATTTTTACCAAATGTGCTCTATATTATTTCAATTTGAAATACACTCCACAAAAGTTGTAAAATTGAATGGTTATTAACTTTTAGTTTTTTTTTTGATAAAGCTACCATGCAAAAGTTTAGAAACAGTATCATACCCCACAATTAAATCATTTTTTTGTAAACATAAGCAAAGTTTAAGGCCAAAATATTTATGAATTTTGATAATTTAATTACTTTGAGATGTTTCAAAGGAAATGAAGTATAACTAATTGCCAAAATATTAGTATAATTTTATAATTCATTTACTTAGCAATATTTTAAAAGCATGGGAAAAGCTAAGGAAGTTTCAAAGGAAATAAAGGAGTTCATTATAAAAGCTGTGTGAAATAAAATGACTTACAGCCAGATTTCTAAACTTTACAATGTTTCTAAACCAGGAATGTCACATTATGAAAAGATTTTGTCTGTGCAAAATTATTGAAAGCAATCCGCTATGGATGACCTAACGTTACAACTCAAAAGTCTAATAGATTATTAGTAACGGTTTTTTTTTTTAAACATCCTTGCTTCCAACAAGGCTGCAAGCAGCCACTAGTTGAATTTGGAAGTTACTGGAAGAGAAAATATGAAGATTGGAGAGCAAGATAACGATTGACGGACAATTTAAAAGATTGCAAATTATATGAATCAGGAAAGCAAGAAGAAGGAAGCAAATTCCAAAGAACTAATGTTCGAGGAAAAAAACTAGACGAATAAGCATTTTTGGAGCACATAGGAACAGTCACAGAAAAAGGATGACACCTAATTGAATGACAAGTAACACGAGAATGAATTTTAGTAGATGGCACAAGAGACGCTAGCTCTTTAGAGCAGTGCCCATTATAGTATTTGTAGAAAAAAGAAAGAGAAGCAACATTACGACGATGTGATAATGGTTGGAGGTTGGCTGCAAGAGCAGGTCGAACTATGTTTACAATGCGTTTTTGCACCTTGTCTAAAAGAGAAAGGGCATCATTAGAAGATCCGCCCCAGATATGGCAACAGTATTCCCAACAACAGTATTCCCAGATATGGCAACAGTATTCCCAACAACAGTAACATCTGCCCAAGATGAGTATTTTTATCAAGACACCATCTCTAGCATTTACTCAACCAAGAGCCCCAAGGCAGGGGTATTTTAAATCGGAGTTGGCATCTCCTAGCCTTTGCCTAAAAAGGCGTATCCTACAAGGCAGCAGGACATGAAGCAGATTGTACTGGGTTACATGTTGGTCTGATTAGTAGGTCTGATTAGTAGGTCTGATGTTTATAATTTCTTTTATTCCTTTTCAAGTTCTCTTAATGCTGTTTAGGTTGTTGGTGAAAAAGGAAATATAATACATTTTTCAGATTGTTTAAGTTGCTTATTTTATTTCTATATAACTTAAATTTATCAAAGAGTAGATTTCTTGTATTAATATTGTTTGATTTAACAAACTTTTTTTAAATGACATTTTTCGTTGAGATGGATTTAAGAAAAAATTAAGCAAAGTTCTACAATTTGCATAAATATATTTTCATTAGGTTCTGATATGATGTTAAAACCATCATACAGGTTTATTATAATAGAAATAAAAAAACAAGATCAGTTTATTTTTAACCATTAATTTTTTTGTGAAAATATGAATTTAATAATAATCGTAATTTCTAACTTTTTGAGGATTTTAGGGGATTTCAAAGTCCTTGTGGCACCTCAAGATAATTTACCAGAGCATTGCAATTTTTACAGTGAATTTCTGATATTAATAGACAACTTTTGCAAACCCAGGCAAAATGAATTTCAATCAAAAAGGTTACTTTTTGGGGATTTTGGGGGATTTCAAAGTCCTTGGGACACCTCAAGATAATTTTCTAGAGCATTGAAATTTTTACAGAGAATTTCTGATATGAATAGACAACTTTTGCACACCCATGCAAAATGAATTTCAAAAAAAAATAATTTTTTAATGTTTTCACTGCACCTTAATATACATATATAAAGATATATACATATATATTATATACAATATATATACATATATATTGTATATATATATTTTATATATATATATATATATATATATATATATATATATATATATATATATATATATATATATATATATATATATTAACAATATTGTTTTATTTAAGGCAGCCCCAGGTTACTACATGGCAAAGTTAATAATTAAATTGATACTTGCAGTTGCAAAAGGTTTTTTTCTTTTTATAGAAAGTTATGATGATGATGATGATTATGATGATGATGATGATGATGATGACGATGATGATGATGATGATGATGATGATGATGATGATGATGATGATGATGATGATGATGATGATGATGATGATGATGATGATGATGATGATGATGATGATGATGATGATGATGATGATGATGATGATGATGATGATGATGACAATGATAGTGGTGATGATAATGAATTTTTTTTTAGTTGTAAACTGTGACCCTGAAATCGGTGATAAGTTGAAAGTGGTTTTTCTGGAAAACTACAGAGTTTCAATGGCTGAAAAAAGTACTTTGTTTCATTTTTATTATTTGATTTAAGTGTTCTTTTTATCATTTTATGTTGTTAATTTTTAGTTTGTAATAGTCAGTATTCTTTGCACTTTTAAAAACAGTTCCATAAAATTTTTTAGTCATACCAGGCACAGATCTTTCTGAGCAGGTAATATTAAATTTTTTTACACTTTTGTTGTGATTTTTTTTCAAAGTTTTTTTTTTTTATCTTTTATTAAAAAAAACTTTTTTCTAGATTTCAACTGCGGGTACCGAAGCCAGCGGAACAGGAAATATGAAGTTTATGGTATATATTTCTTTTTTATATAGAAAGTTCATTTAAAATATTCATATTGACAAACTAATATAAAGTTAAATATTCTGAGAAATAAAACTGTTTCTACTTTTTCTTTTTACTGTTTTGTAGTTAAATGGAGCACTGACTATAGGAACACTTGATGGAGCAAATGTTGAAATGGCTGAGGAAATGGGTTATGAAAATATATTTATATTTGGAATGACAGTTGATCAAGTTGAGGAAGCACAAAAGTCAGGGTGTGTGAAGTTTTTAGAGTTGTAACATTTTAGAGTTGTAATGAGAGATTTGCATAATAAAAGTAAATTTATATATATATTATATATTATATATATATATATATATATATATATATATATATATATATATATATATATATATATATATATATATATATATACAGTGGCGACAACACAAATAGCATACTTTCATGACCAGTTGGTTTTACTTTTTGATGCAAACTTTTTTGTATTTATATCAATTGGTGTTATTTTTTATAGCATCAACAATGTTAACCTTTTTGAACGAAAATGCTCATTTGAGATTTATAGCTGTCGAAATTGCTTGTTTTGAGCATTAGGCGATCGTGTTTATCTTTTTGCAGTCATTTTAAAAAGCACACATTTACTTTTTTATTTAAAATAACTTAAATTCTTTTATTATATCAAAAGATAATCATTCTATTCAGTATTTAAAGGATATTCTTGTAACTCATTTAGCAAAAAAAAAAACTCATTATCTATCAACTATGGGACGAGGTAAACATGGAACAGATGTCGTTCAAGGACATGTACAGGCATTTAGAGATCTAGAATTGAACGATTCTGAAATAGCTCGAAGACAAGGTTGTTCTTGTAAGAAATTAATTAGTGCTATAAATTTATTTAATGATACTGGTTCATTAAGCAACAAAAATCGTCTCTCGAACAAAAGACAACCCCCAGAGAAGACGCAGTTATTGTCCGTGTCGCTAAGCTGAATCCTTTTGTTGGTGCACCAAAAATTAAAGAACAAATTGCTCAAAATTTAAAACTCGATCTGTCTGTCAGCACAGTTAAAAGTCGTTTACGCGAAAATAAGCTATTTGGAAGGGTTGTCCATAAAAACTTTTTGTCTCAAAACATAATCTTGTCAGCCGTTTAAAGTTTGCAAAACAGCACGTACAAAAGGATTTAAGTTTTTAGAAAAATGTGCTTTTGGACTGACAAGTCTAAGTTTATTCGCTTTGGATCCGATGGAAAACAATATGCTTGTCGTCCCCAAAACCAAGAACTCAGTCCTCAGTATACTCTTAAGACCATAAAACACGGAGGTAGCAATGTGATAGTTTGGGGCAGTTTTTAATGGTGTGGTGTGGGCCCGTTGCATAGAATTCAAGGGACAATTGATCAACACATGTACAAAGAAATACTAAAAAACGTCATGTTGCCATATGCCGAGGAAATTCTCCCTTTGGTTGGAAATTCCATCAAGACAATAACCCAAAGCCCACCGCCAAGTGTTAAAATGTGGTTTGACGTTAAGGAGATTGATGTATTGAGTGGCCCGCACAGTCACCAGACTTAAATCCGATAGAAAATTTGTGGGAGGAAGTTGACAGAAACATAAACTGGTCAACTGCAACAAATTTAGACCGACTTTGGATCAAAATAAAAGCTACTTGGGACGCCATTACGTCTGAACGATGCAAAAAATTGATCTCGTCAATGGGCTGTCATTGTCACGCAGTTATTGACTCAAAAGGATACCCCACTAAATAATTATTTATCTCTAATAAGGTTTTCTAAACTATTTATACAAAGAACCTCCGTGATTTTGGTGGCAAAAGGACGAAATGATAATTTTGTACAGGGTGTGCTATTTAAATTGCCCCCTTATTCTGTACTTCTAAATTATTTATATGATTGTACTTTTTAATTAACTAAGTTACGTTCTTTTCTATCTCAGTTATGTTATCTTCTAAAATTAATATTTTATTACGTTGAAAAAGTTTAGATCTCAAAAACTCAGATCTCTGGAAAATATATCATTACATATTGAACATCAATCTGTGCTATTTGTTTTGTCGCCACTGTGTATATATATATATATATATATATATATATATATATATATATATATATATATATATATATATATATATATATATATATATATATATATATATATATATATATATATATATATATATATATATATATATATATATATATATATACACACACACACACACTATAGTGTATGTATATGCATATATATACACATATTAGTGTTTGTGTATATATATATATATATATATATATATATATATATATATATATATATATATATATATATATATATATATACAATATAGTGTGTGTGTCTATATATATATATATATATATATATATATATATATATATATATATATATATATATATATATATATATATATATATATATATGTATATATATATATATATATATAGAGAGAGAGAGACTTTTTTGTGTAAAGATATACATTTGGTGATATTTTTGCTTAGCTAATTCTATACGGGTAAAAAGTAGAAAAAAAGGTACTCCGTTGCAGCCCCTGGCAGCTCTCTATTTTAGTATGACATCAGACTGCTGATTAAAGTATAGATTTATGTATATAGATAGACATTTGCAGACATTTTTTGCTTTTTTAAATCCATATGGCTTTTTTGGAAAAAAAGAATAATAAAAATGACTGCTGTCCTATAATGACTGCTGTCCTAACCTAAACTTTTAGTCGATAAAGCAGTAATTTCTTGCATTTTCCACCTTCTCTATGCAGGCTCGTATGTCTTATTTTTGAAGCACATTTCTTTAAATTTCTTTAAATATTAGGGATCTGTTTAAGGGTCTTGAGCTTGGATTATACAAATTTTCCCCTGAAAATGTTTTTAATCAAATTTTTTTCAATTATATATTTATGCATATGTATGTATGAATACATATATGTATATGTATATATATATATATATATATATATATATATATATATATATATATATATATATATATATATATATATATATGTATATATATATATATAATAAAAATTTAATATAGTTATAGGCCATTCACTTATTATGAAAACAATTGGGAGCTTAAAAGGTGCATTGATCAAATTAGTGGATCGTTATTTGCTCCAAGTGGAACCTTTGAGCATATTGTTGATGAACTGCTTCATAGAGATAGGTTTGTTTTTTGCTATATAATTAATGTTGTTTAGATGAAGTATTCTGTTTATAAAATAATATTAATAAGTGTAACAAGTTAGACCAAAAATTTAAATAAAGTTTAAATCAAATATAATAAGATATATATATAAGATTTATAAATCTTAGATTAGATATATTGTTATACTCATTAAAAAAAAAATCTAAACACAATTAGCAATATAATTGCCAATTGTGTTTAGAATTGTATAAATGCAACCAGCATTAATGGACTTAAATGAAAATTAAATGAAAAATAAGTAATAGATTGTTTAGGAAAAAAGTAAATTTGGAATGTAGAAAAACTACATTTCTAAGTTTAGGCATTACATTTTCTTCCTATATTTAACTATTCCTATCATTTAACTCAAATAAAAAGCTCTCTTTTGCCAAAATCTTTGTTTTTCATAAAAAAAATTTTAGTTAAACTTTGATTTGTCTTTGATTTGACTCACTTCAAAAAAAAAGTGTTAAAATATATATGTTTTAACATTGAGTAATATGTTTTTTTATATTACTTAATATTAAAAATTATTTTTTATTATATATTATGCATTTAAAATTACTTTTTGTTTTTTAATTCATGGTACGTACGTGCTTGTAAAATAAAAATAAAGCTTAAGATGCATAATTATTGCATGTTTTATGTCAGTATTTATTTATTTTTCAGTATTTATATATAATAATAACAATAAAAAAACGTGCAATAAATATAGATTAACCTAATATTACATTGTGATTTTTTTGGGGTATATTTTATACAATAATATTGTAATTTTAATACAATTTCTATTAGATTTTGATAAAATTTATGTAAGATTTTTCAGATTATTAGCAATATTTGTTTCATTTTTGAAGCAATATTTGTTTTATTTTTGAAGCAATTTTGTCATTAACATGGTATTTTGTAAAGAGGAATATTTTTGACTTGTACTTTTCTACAAGAGTTTTCTTGTTTATTCAAATTTAATTTGTGTGTGTGTGTTTGTGTTTTATTTAGTAGAGTTTTTTATGCTTTTATTCCAAAATGTTGTTAATTCTAGATTTTTAAATAAAAATAATACTTATACTAGAAACAATAACCACAATAGTAAAATATTTGATAAATTGAAAAAATAAATAACATTAATTATGCAACAGTTTCGCACAATTAATTTATGTGCGTGTGAATTAGTATATGCAAAATATAATAATTTATGTTAATATATATCAAATTGATATTTGTATGACAATAACAACAAAAAGTTATACAACACACTTGTTATGTTTTTGTTATGAAATTAAAATTAATTTCAAAAAAAAAGATTTTTATTCTAAAGACCTTTTTTTTCACAAAGAAACTGAAATAAATTAAAAAAATCTTCGAGTTAGTCCGGGGCCGTATTCTCATCTCTCCGTTAAGCTTAACGGAGCTTTTGTCTGAAATTTCATTACAATATTTCTAAGTAAAGAAATGACGAAAATTTATATAAATTCGTTAAAATATACCAAAATAAAACATTTATGTTTAAAAAATTATAATTTTAAATAAATTTTTTATTAATGTAATTTAAAAGAAATTTTTGACTAACGCTCCGTTAAGCTTAACGGATAGATGACAATACGGCCCCTGAATGACGTTATCTTGATTAGCAATTAGGCCGACTTTAATCCTAATATATTTTTAAATGTTAAAACTTTTAACATTTTTATTATTTTGAATCTTTTTAAAAAATTTTTTTTTGTAAAATAGAATCAAATATTACTCTCTACAATTAAATGTTCTTACTAGGACAAAACAAGTGCAACTTTTTTGGTTTGTTTCATTTTCTTAAGTCTGGTCCGTGTCAACGTCACGGAAGTTTTTTAATAATTAAAGGAAGTATCCAGAAGTTTCCAGAAGCATGCAGAAGCTTCCAGAAGTTTCCAGAAGAAACATCTGGAAGCATCCAGTAGCATCCAGAAACATTCAGAAGCATCCAGGCGCATCCAGAAGCATCGAAAAGAAGTATTTAGAATCTTCCAGAACAGGTTCACACAGGTTCATTTTACTATATAAGAGACATGTAAATCGACATGTAATTCAGTCAGTATATGGAAGTCAATCAGTCAGTAATATCAAAACAGTTTATCAAAGTGAGTTTTATCAAAGTGTTTTATCGAAGAACATTAATACAAGAAGTGAAATACAACAAGTGTTTCGTTACATCAATACAGTCCACATCCAACCAAGACGTTGTGTTCCACAGAGCATTATTGTATCATCACAAGGTAAATGTAACACGGTAAGCCTTGAGAAGCGTGATTATTTATTTTTATTATTTTTATGACTTCAAGTGCAAAAATGGCTCCCGACAGTCTTGGATTGAAACTAAGAAAGAAAATTATTGGCGATCACGTAAATAGAATGTCACAAAAAAGTATTTGTGAGAAATATCGCGTGAAAAAATGGACCGTATCAAGACTATGTTCCAAATATTGTTCTACGGGGAAGTTGGCAGATAACAAAGGTGGAAGACCGCGTTCCACCACTTCTAGAGAGGATTCTATGATTGTCAGATCCGTCAAGAAGGATCCCTGGATATCATCAGTCGGGATACAAAAGCAAGTAGAGCTGCCTGTATCGGACCGAACAATCAGACGACGTGCTGTTGAAGCCGGATTGTTTTCTCGACGCCCTGCAAAGAAACCGCTGATTTCACTAAAAAACAAGAAGAAAAGACTCCTGTTTGCTACATCTCATATTGACTGGAATGTGCATAAATAGCGAACTGTCCTGTTCAGTGATGAATCGAAGTTCAACATCATTGGGAGCAATGGCATTTGCTGTGTACGTCGACTGACCGGAAAACGCCTCGATTTTACGTTACTGCCATAAGACCGTGAAGCATGGTGGAGGCAATGTAATGGTCTGGAGGTGTTTTTCTGCTAACGGTCTTGGTCCAATACATCGAAATGATGGAATAATGGGCCGTTTCATGTATAAAAATATCCTGAAAGATGTTATGTTACCTCATGCTGAATGAAATATGCCAATAAAATGGGTTTTTCAGAAAGACAACGATCCAAAACACACTGCAAAAGTAGTCAAGCAGTGGTTTCAAGACAACCACCTATCGGTGATGGATTGGCTGTCTCAATCTTCGGATCTCAACCCTATCGAGAACCTGTGGGAGATCGTCAACCGCAGAATTAATTGTGAAGGTGTTCGTAATAAGGATCCACTGTTTGAACAAATCCAAAAGGCCTGGGCATCGATTCCACAAAGTTTCATTGATCACCTGATTAAATCTATGCCTCGAAGATGCAAGGCTGTGATCGACAACAAAGGATTCGCCACGAAATATTGATAGCGAAATACAGCTTGGTCAACGTTTTGTCGAGTTGCACTTGTTTTGTCCAGAAGGAAATCAATTTTTTTTAATACTTTTGATTAATTTATTGATTTTCGTGTACAAATAATGAACTTTGTGATGAATAAAGCTTGAAGAACTTTTTCTCTAAACAGTTACATAGTTATTTCTCTAAATTGAAAAAATGCAGCACTTTTATATAAAGAAACTAAATTAGTATTATTTGGTTGCACTCGTTTTGTCCGATACTGTATATATATGTATATATATGTGTGTGTGTATATATATATATATATATATATATATATATATATATATATATATATATATATATATATATATATATATATATATATATATGTGTATTAATTAGTTGAAACGCTAACTTTACTCTCCTGCTTTAGGTTTTTCCTGTTAAAAGATTATGAATCTTATGTAGCTTGTCAAGACACAATATCTCAAGTATACAGGGTATGTTTTATTAAATAGAATTATTTATTAAATAGATTTATTTATTATAATAATATAATTATCAAATAAAATTATTTATTCGTTTGTAATTTTATCTTTATTTTTTGTTTATTTATGTGTGTTTATATTTTTCAGTGTGACGTATGTTTGTTGTGATATGTATGTCTTAAAACAGTATTTTTTTAAATCTCACTTGTTGTTCTATGCGTGATCTATGTTGGTATTAAATCATTCATTTTCATCTGTGTTGTGTGGCTTTAATTCACCATCTAGGTGTGCTTAAGATTTTTATCTTACCTCATACGTCACTTGCTCTGTCTACTTTTGCATCAGATTTCAAACTTACTTCCTCTATCTCTGCGTGCACATCTGACGAAATCTCATCTCATTTTTGCGTGTGAATTTAAATCTGTTTTAAAGTAATATTTTGTTATGTTTTTAATCACTTAGGATCGCGCTATGTGGTTAAAAATGTGTATTAGTAATGTGGCGAATTCCGGAAAGTTCTCCAGCGACCGTTCGATTATGGAATATGCAAGAGACATATGGCATGCTGTCCCGGTTAAGCTACCTAGCATAAACGGCAACTTCAAAGATGAATAAAAAGTTTAAGGAACAGTCTTCTTATCTGTTTTTCTTTAACTTGTCTTCTTTTTCTTTAAAGCAATTTATTATAAAATAAAAAAATATATTTACGCAACAAAATCATAAAGTTTATTATATTAAAAAATATATATATATATTATTTTTGAGAAAATTTGTAATATATGATAAAAAATAACGAATAAAATTTTGTGTTTTAATTCTTTATATTTATACTTTTATATATATATATATTTTTTTTGATATTTTTATTATTGAAAATTAAAGTATATTTGTAACAATAATATTGTATATAACTTATTTGTGGCAATATTATGGTAAATTTATACAAATAAAGTTTTCTGTTTAAATTACCTCTAAATTTATTCATTTTAATGGTATGTTATTATGAATAATTTTATGAGAAAGGGCGAGAAATTAAATATAGTTATCCGACGCGCATAGCTTTCAAATAAAATGAAGATAATTTTCTGTGCTTACTTTTAAAAAATTAAGCACAGAAAATTATCTTCATTTTATTACAAAAGTTAGAGCTTTTATATAATTTAAATTCTAAAATCTTTTTTTAATTTTTAGTTAAGTTTTTTTCCAAACCAAATTGCAGTAAATCCTATTATTTCTTTTTAATTTCTATTTGGAGATATTGGTATATTATAGTATTTTGGTACTTTAGAGTAGAATCTTTGTTATTATGTTTAGTTCTTAGTTTAAAATGTTCTGTGTTTTCATAGGTAACCAATAAAGTTAATATGCAACAAAGAAAGCTCTCTGTGATTATCAAAACGTTAAAAGGTTCTAATTTACCACGTTTGTGGCTTATCTCGCCGCTGATACGTTATCCGCAACATGCAGTGAAAAACAGTTTGCTTGCAAAGCGTGATCACAACACATATGGCTGTACAAATAGTTGCTGGAATTGTGAGTTCAAACACGACTGCAAGCTGTTTTGTCCATCTTGTGAGATTATACAATGTGGAGAATGTGCTTCAAAGAGTTTGAACTTTTTTGAACTTCTTCAACTCCGCCAAACCTTTGATATTTCTGTATCTAGTTTAAAAGAATATTATATAAAACTGCAAACGCGTCTGCATCCTGATAAATTTGTAAAAAAATCTTCAAGAGAACAAAGTTATTCCACTGTTCATTCGGCTGTTATTAACGAGGCTCATAAAGTTTTATCCGACCCTCTTAAACGAGGTATGTATTTACTTGAGTTAAATGGTTACGTGGTAGATGAGCGATCTGTAAATGATAATGATTTTATATCTTCCATATTCGCACTCAATTTCCAGGTAGAAGAGTGCGAAGATGTTGATGAGCTTAAGATTATACTTTCAAACATTGATGCCGATATTAAACATGATATCGAAGACACAAATATTGCTTTCATCAATAACGACTTTGAAAGCGCTAAGAGAGAGCTTATTAAAATGAGATATAGAAGAAATTTAAAGCAGTTGATTGAAGATAAAATAATGAAATTGACTTGACTATGGTTTGAATCAATTCTTGTTACAACTTATTGATTTATTAGGTTTCCAACAGCTTATGTGTGTCACAGTTTATTATAGAAGATAAAAAACGGAGTTGACTGTGTTTGAAACTTATTTGAATGTTATATGGTTCACAGTATTTTATCTAATGTTTGGAATATAATTTAGGTTAAAATGTGTGCAAACGTTTTGTTTCCTTTCAATTTAAACTTTCAAATTCACAGTGACATAACAACTTGTTATGTTTAAGCCTGATGTTGAGAAAGAGTTGGTGTTTAAGCCAAGGAAATGTCTTAAATGAATATTGACGTGTGAAATCATCCGATTAACTTAATAAATTGCTGTTGTCGTTAAATAATGATGATAAAAGCTGATCCCTACGGATATATAAATTCCTGACGCGTAAATATTAGAACAATTTTTGTTATCATAATTATGACTTTTCAGTAATTATAATCTACTACTACTGGATACAATTAAAATTTGTTTACGATAAGAAAAGCCTGTTATAAACTAGTAGTATAAAATTTTGAGATGTTAATATGAGTGCTTTTCCAATGATACAATACAATTAAGATAAAAATGCAAAAGATTCAACTCCTTAAATTGCATGGTGAATCTAGAAACTATAGTTAATGGTATATGAAATGTTAAGATATTTTGAAAAAGGATAAACAGCCATCTGACTATGTATAAAAAACTTGAACGCTGTTTGCACAATGAGAAACTAGATTTTAAAGTTTTGGATTTCAAAGTTGCTGAAAATGCACAGCTTGTGAAAACCTGTTACTTCGCTTTAGAATATGCTCGACGTGAAATGCGTTTAATGTATGCGTCATTAGATCTCTACAAAAATATTATCTGTTTAGCACCAAGGCTTTCAGTTTGTTTGTTTTTTAATGCTATCTTTCACATGTGTGTTTTTAGATAAGCACGATCATTGTTTTAATATGATGAATAGGTGTGAACTTACATTCACAAACTCAAAGAAATTTATTTGAGTTTGTAAATCTACCTTGCTAAAGAGGTTGTAAATCTACCTTGCTAATAGCATTAGTCGGTATGATGTATAACTTGAACTCTGCCTAATATCAATAATCAATAGCATCTTCATCGTTTTTTGTAAGTTTTCAATGTCTCTACCTAGCATTATTTCAATCGATTTATGAATTTTTAAGCTATTTACTTCCTGTAACACGTGTCTAAGGTCAATTTACATCTGATCAGCACTATAATTGTTCTTTTTAGTCGTTTAGCATAGTCAATTGCTTCCAATGGTTTTCAATAGAGTTCAGTTAACTGGTCATTTCATTAAACTGATTTCTTTAGTATTAAACCATGTTTTAATATGTTTAGATGTTTTGTCTAGGGTCGTTATCCTGCTGAAATTGACATCTTTTTAAAAAAACATATTATCATAACCAAAAAGAACCTTTTTTTTTTCCAAAATATATTATTTACAAAGCGACAAAACGTACACGAAAAATATCCCCCAAACCATCCTCCTTTTTAACTACAGTGTTAAAAAGGAGTTTTTTTCTCATTTGAATTACACTAAATAAATTTTGATTTGCTGCTCCATAAAATGTGTTTCCATTATTTTGCTGTCTAATTTTTATAAGAATGAGTAAATTCTAATCCAACTTTTTTTTTTTTTTCCTGAAATAAAAGGTTTTTTTGCAGCTCTGTGACTAAATACCCCTGCTATATCAAGCCGGGTGGGAAATCGGCTAGCGAAGAGCTAGCTATAATGGCTATAATGGTAACGATAAAGACAGCGATTTGGTTACGAGGATCGCTAGGTTTTTAAGTTAGCGAAAAGCTATCGGTATTTGTAAAGATAAAGACTGCGATTTGGCTTCGAGGACAGCTAGCTTAATAAGCTAAAGACCCACTGGCTATTGTAGCTAGCGTAATAAATATAATAAAATCGCTGTCTAAAAAATTTTCATGTAGCTATCAACCAGCTATAGATTTGTAGATATATAGATAATGTAGATTATTTGTAGATACATAGATAATGTAGATAATTTGTAGATATATAGATAATGTAGATAATTTGTAGATAGGTTGTTCCACATTATACTTGATAAAAATTCACGATTCTTCGATTGATTATAGACTGTTCCACATTATATCTGATAAAAATTCTCGGTCCATCGATTTATTATAGATTTTTCCACATTATACTTAACAAAAAATTACGATTCATCGATTGATTATAAATTGTTCCACATGCTTGGCAAAAATTCATGTTGCTGAAATCCATTAATAAAATTATCAATTACTTTTTGCTTAAATAAGGTACTATATTTATTTCTGGCCATTATTTAATCCTAAAATGTTAGAAATGCATATCAAAGTTTATTATTATAAAAAAGTGATATTTTAAACAAAATGATTTGAATAAAATTGCACTTTCTAAACAAAATAACTTTAAAAAAATAGAATTCTATCTACTTAAAGTGGTTTTAATGTTTTGTGGCTAATTTAATGTTTACTTTTCATTTGTATTTAAAGTTGATTTTGTTTTAAAGAATATTTTTTTAAATACTCATACAGGAATTTTGAACACAAATCACGATCCTTTTTTTTTTCTTTGCTTCAAAAAAATGTATATAGATTTGCTTTTGTTTTTTGTTGTTTTTTTATTCTAATTTGCTCCCATCAAGGCTGTGAGGAACCACTATTAAGTCGGAAGTTAATAGGAAGAAAAAAAAAAAGAAAAAGAGTTATAGAGCTACAGTTACAGAAGTTACGGTAATTTTTCTTTATTAATTGAGGGTTGTACCCCACAATGCAATAGCCTATCTTTATTTTTACTACTTGGTGTTTATCATTCGGCAATATTTTTGTTTTTTCTTTTGCTTGTACTTTTATGTCATTTTTTTTTGAAAATTTATTTGTGTTTATAGAATTTGAAACTTTGTTAAGAGACTTGTTATTAGATTCAGATGCTGAGGTATTTTATGCTTTTTTGAAGATAACTTAGTATTCCAACTTGGAAAACTGTCGTCGCTGTCAGAAAAATTTTTAATTATTTCAAAATCATCTTGTGAGGAGTTTAAAAAAGCACGGTCGTTTGCGAGCGTTATGTTTAGGTGCGCATGTGCCAGAAGTTTCTACAAATTTCAGAGATTTTAAAATGGCTGCGGTTCTTAGCTACATAACCTTTTTTATATAGCAACTGTTTCTGTTAGTTTGTTTTTGTAAAAATTGTTGTTGCAATCATATTACTGATCTAATAGATAAATGTCTTTTTTGTATTAGTAAATAAATAAATACGCTAAAAAATACTTTAAAAGTTTTAATTTGTATTTGGCTGAAACTTTTATTTTTATTATTGAGTGATTTGTTTATTTTTTTGAAATAAATTTTGAGAACTTCTAACTGTACAAATTAAAAAAAAAAAATTTTTTGTTATTATTATTACTTTCTTTATACTTGACTATTTTTTGGTCGTTGCTTAAATTTAATTTTTCTGTAAAAATGTATTTTTACTCGTTTAGTTTGTTAAGAGCTTAGTTTTTTTAAATAACTTTGTTCAATAAAATTAAAGAGTCCTATAATAACTTTAACTTAAAATAACTTTTAGCACATGTAAAGTAATATATATATATATATATATATATATATATATATATATATATATATATATATATATAAATTACTTTACATTTTATATATATAAAAGAGAGAGAGAATTTTCGATGTTGCATAAGCTGTTTACATAACCATAAGCTATGTAAAGTTATCAAAGGCGTAGCAAGGGGGGCGGGTGGGTGCGGTTGCTCCGGGCTCCACTCTGGAAAGGGAAGTGCCAAAAAGGGGGAAAATAATAATAAATGAATTCACAACTCAGATCCAGAGCCAATAACTGCTCAGTGACTAACAGTAACACAATTGAATTAAAGAGCAAGTTCAAAAACAAGAACCAGTCAGCCAAAACCCGAACCACCAGTAGCAAGCAACCCCAAGAAAATTTAAAATAATCCCAAACCTCAGATCTTCTAAATGTGCTGACGCCTTTGAAAGTAGCCATGTTTTATTTTTACTTTTTGTTTAATTTTTCTTTTTTCAAAACATAAATAAACTAGTAGTAATAGTGGTCAAACGGTTACTCTTCATTTAATTTTTAACGGGGAAAAAACTGACACATTCTGAATGGCAATGGTTTTTCACGTGACGTTATTCTGTATGTATTTTTGGAGTGGTCAGACAAACACTGCTTTTCTAAAATATAAATAGCTACAAATGAATCAAAGAGCAAATTTTAAAACACTAATTTTTGTTTATATTTCAGCTGTATTTATCGAAATGACCGTAAAGTCATTTTTTATAACTTTTAAGAGAAAAAAGCTCGAACTTGAACGTTGAAATTTTGGCTTAAAGTTCGAACGTTTGAGCTAGGATTACATACATACGTATTAGTAATACAAACTCAACCTAAAATTACGGTGAAACTTATGAGTTTTTAATATAAATATTTCAATATAAATCAATACGAAATATAAACATTTCAGCTAAACTAAAATTATCAATGGAAAGGTAAGTGTTAATATTATACTAAAAACTGAGTTATACAATTTGAGAGTTTACATTTTCTAAAATGACAAAATTTGAAAACTTAAATCTTTGTACAACATTATCGTCCACGTCCAAACATTAACAGTGACTAAAAAATTAAAGGCGGAATTCTCGGAGTCGAACACGATTAAACGGTTTGAAAATTTTGACTTTTTTGCCGACTAAATATCCCAAAATTACCGTTTTGAGGGTTGATTCTATATATATTGGGGACTCCAAAACAATAAATTTTAAAATCCGAGGGAGATATTTAGCTTTGCATATTTTTTATTTTTTGTGATACTTTACAAAAATTTGCAATGTTTTGATTGTTCTTTTACCATACACTAACGATTGCGACACAACCAATTCCCTTTGGAAAGTCATTTAAAATATTTTCTTTAAATAACCATTAGTATTTGTTACACAAGTAATTCCGAATCAATATTTGTCACACTCTCTTCAGACAATCATAATTGATCGCAAAACTATTTCCTTGGAGACAAATTCAGCACAAAGAATTTGCACATAAATGAAATAAAAAGATGTAGCACTAAACTTAGGATAGTTATGATACGAGAAACTATAAACAGTTTAACAGTATATAATTAATAAAAGTTACAAATATCAACACGGCTTTCTTTCTTTATATTACGCTAAAAAATATTACACTTAAGAACTAAATAAAAAAAATAATGCATAGGTATTGAAATCATTGTTACTTTTAGCTATTTTTAGAAAAAATAAAAATGCCTACGTTTTTCAAAGATCATGACGATTGCAGAAGGACAGTGTGTTTTCTGAGATTCATTTGCTTGATTTCATCAGATGTGAATTTTCAGGATGAAAGAGTGCCACTTGGAATTTGTGTTACATGCCGTTGTGACCTAATAAAATGGTGATGGAGCTATTGCCTTAATGGCAATACAACTCTACAATTTTGATCAGTTGAAAAACGATGCCCAAAAGCTTGTCTATCAACAAAGTTGCTCCATCTGTCATTGTATTGAAAGAAGTATCTCCGGACAGAACAATTCGTCTTGGTCAAGCTCATGGCAAACCTCTTCCGATAAGAAAAATTTAATTATTTTATTATTCTGTACATTCTGAGCAATACAATTTTTATGTGAAGTAACTAATTCAGTTTTTTTCTTAAGGAACATCTGCAGCTCGTTCAATCTTTCAAGGCCCTTTGACAACAAAATATATGGTTAATATTCAGCAGAGTACTGGGGTTTCAAACAATAAAATCAGAAATCTTTTCTAAACCAAATTACTCCAGTTCGCCTTCTTGAACCAAGTTTTTAACAGAAATTTGCATAAGCAGGATTTAGTCGAAAAGATTTTTTCATTGCTAGCAATGTAAAATTGCCAGATTCTAATAAGGTTCGTGATATTGTTTATTGTATCAATTTAAAAACCCTGAAGGAAAACATCACAGTTTCAAAAGAGCTCGGACACTGTGAAACTGTGTCTTGATAGTGGAAGGTCCTTTTTCAAAGTTAGTATGAGTCTAATTTCTGAACACCAAACAGAACAACAAAGTCCAGTAAAAAAGTCATTTAAGTTGGCTTCAAGTGAAAATTTTAAAAGTACAGGTGTCAAAAAGCAAGCAATCTCTGAAAACACCCCTGAAACATTTGGCAATATCAAACTGACCTAATGCAAGTTAATGAATTAATTGGAAAATTGATTTTGTCATGGGACATAAAGCTTGCAAATATTTTCTGTGGAATTCAGTCTCGCAGTAGCAAGCATTCTTGCTGTTGGTGCAACATTGAGTTTACAAATTTGTACAACTGTGGCTAACTCAGAAAATTTGGAACAATCAGAGAGCAACAACAAAGGATTATTTTATCTGGTGCTGATCTAAAGAAATCAAAAGAATTCGAGAATGCTGTTCATCCACCAATACTTCGATTCCCAGATGAAAAGCTAATCTTAGAAGCTATTCCTGCAATGGAACTTCATTTGCTTCTTGGCGTTGTTAACCATCTTTTTTAGCACTTGGTTCAAGTTTTACCAAAAACAAAAGAATGGTTGACTTCAATACATATACCATTACAGCCGTACCATGGCGGTCACTTCAATGGCAATGATTGCATGAAGTTGCTGAAAAAAATTGACACTCTGAAGCCGTGGCTGATAAGGCATTCGAAGCATCATCCATCTGCCATGTTCTACTTTTGTTTCTCCAAGTTGTTAATTCTTGTTTTGGATGCTTACACTCTCCAGACTTTGAGAAAAAGGTTCAAGAGTTTAAAAGCAATTATTTAAAGTTGACTGTATTTTTTTATTGTTATCTATTTATTTTTTTATAGAAATATAATAAAATATATTTTAAAATTATTTGAGCTAACTTACGCTTTACAATTCCAAAACAAAGTATTTGAGTAAGTAAGTGAGAGAATTTGGTAATTTTGAAGCTAAATATCTCCCTTGGATTTTAATCCAGGATTTTAAAATTTATTGTTTTGGAGTCCCCTATATATATATAGAATCAACCCTCACAAAAGGGCAATTTTGGGTTATTTAGTCGGAAAAAAAGTCAAAATTTTTAAACCGTGTTCTATACATAGAATATATATTGTTTAAAGCAGTTAAGACCATCAATCTATGATAAATGTAAATGAGTTCGACTCCGAGAACTCAGCCTTTAATTTACAACGATTTTAAAATCAACAAATAAAAACAAAATATTTTCTGTATTTTCTTGCAAATAACTTAAATGAGGCTAATTCTATTTTCTCCTCAAATTGAACATTTTAAATTTTTTTTCTATTTGTAATTAATTAAACATACCAATTTATAAACTCGAATTTTTGTTAATTTAGAACGAAAAATAAAGGTGATGCTAATTCTATTTACTCTGCTGTGTGTGGTCATAGAGAAAAACTTAGTATTGCTGATGAAGGAGCCAATATTGGAAACTTTCTTGCCCTTTTGAAAGTCCTTGTTGAGTATGACCTTCTTACTGCAAACCATCTACGGCATGCTAAATCAAATCCAGGGTCCGTCTCTTATCTGTCTCCTGACATTCAAAAGGAATTCATCAACCTACTTGCCTGTACTGTTAGAGATAAGCTCCTCACCAGTATCAAAAGAAGTAAGTATTTTTGTATCTTACTTGATTCGACTCCTGATCTGGAACATCGAGAGCAGTTATTCCAAGTAATAAGATTTGTAGATATTGATTTTGTTACCAAGAATGTTGTGATCAGAGAGTCATTTTTTGAATACATTGAAATCCATGCCAAAGATGCAGCAACTCTTGAAACTGCTATTACTGAAAAACTTGAATCGGACAACCTACCATTGGCAGATTGTAGATCCCAATGTTATGACAATGCTGCTGTGACAATGCAGAACTTATCTCTGGGCTTCAACAACGAATATGTGACCAAAATTCTTGAGCATTATTTGTGAATTGTGATAACCATAGTTTAAATTTGGTTAGAGTTTATGCTGCTAAAGTAGATCCTATAGTCATAAAATTTTTTGGAACAGTTGAAAACATTTATCTGTTTTTTCTCGTTTGACTCTGCGATGGGAGCAATTGAAAAATGCTGTAAGATTACTGTTAAACGGGAAACAAAATCCAGATGGAGTGCAAAAGCAAAAGCTGTTAAAGTAATTTCTGAAGGAGTCACTAAATTGGTTGAACTTCTTGAAAGTCTTTCAGATGACATAAGCCAGACGATGGATACAAGAAATGAAGCTGGAACTTTACTTCAAAATATTCTGAAATTTAATTTCATTGTTTTACTTCATTTCTGGAACAACAATCTGGGAAAAGTAGACCGCGTTCAAAAACAACTACAAGATCCCACAATGAACTTTAAAGATGCAGCATCAGAAATAAAAATGTTGCAAAATTACCTCAAAGAATTACATGATCATTTGTGCCAAAATGCAATTGAGTATAGCAAGGGCAGGTGTATGGAATGGGGAATTGAAGCTGAGAGGAGAGTCAGGCGATGGTGAATAATGCTAGGTGAAAGGGCTAGAAATAGTGGCCTCTCTGCTGAAAATGAAGTTAGCAGAGTTTTGAAAATGATATTGGATTGTTTCAAACAAGAACTAACAACTCGCTTTAAACGATTAAATGATCTCTATGAAAATTTGGATTCTTGCTCGATGTGAGTATATTGCTAAAGAGGGATGGTGATGAAAATCAAGAAAGTTTGCAGCAACATTGTTGGATCTGAGAAACTTTTACAGTACAGATATCAGTGGAGCAGAATTATTTACTGAAATCGCAGACTGTCAGATACTGCTTAAATCTCGTGGGGGCCCAATACCAACAACTCCGCTGGATTTACTTTTATTTATTTTGTCATACGGAAATGACGTTTTTCCAAACTTACGCATTGCATTACAAATCTTGCTCACAATTGCAGTGTCAATTGCCAGTTGCGAACGTTACTACAGCAAGTTGAAGCTTATTCTTTCATATCTACGAGCTTCAATGGGGCAACAACGTCTTGTTGATTTGGCAATCCTTAGTGTCGAAAGAGAAACTCTAGAATCAGCAGACTTTGACGACAATAGATAAATTTGCTGTAGTTAAAGCTAGAAAGATCAAACTATAATTTATAAAGAGTTATTGATTATTGGATCTGATTGACCATCTGTCACTTTCAATGACTAATTCAAATGAACCATAATGGATACGTAATTGAAAACATGAGTTAAATTGAGTTTGCATTATGATGAGCATTTGCATTTTTTTAAATTAAAATTGTCATATACTTGGAAAAATAAAGTGTTTTTTTTTTAGTTTGCATGTCTGCTTCAGGGGGGCGCCAATTTCCAGCATTGCTCTGGGCGCCAGAAACCCTAGCTACACCAATGAAAGTTTTATCATACTTTAGGAATTAAAAAGAACAAACAAGACAAGCATTTTTTAGAAACACATTAGAAACACATACATAGCTTATATGAAATTTAAGTTAATTTGAATTCATATTAAACTAAAAATTAATTAATTTAAAATGTTACTTGATTTTTTAATATATGCTAAATCTAAAATACAACTATATTTTATACTATTTTTTAAAAGACTACAATTGTCGTCATATTAGTTGTTCCAATATTTCAACCCTATAATATTGGAACAACTATTATGACGACAATTATAGTCTTGTAAAAAATACTTAAATAAGGTTGGATTTTACTAATTTAGATATTGCATTAGTAGCTGGTAATGTACAGTTAGACAATGTTTATTGACAGTTATCAGTATTATATATGATTTTATATTAGTTTGTGTTTTTATAACATATATTGTTCAAGATTCTTTATTTTTTAACTTAACCTAATTTTTATCTATTTTAACTTTAATGGCATTGAAGTGAAGGTTAGTTGTATAGCTAATTTTGTCAGTACTATTTTCTCTTCTTTCATTAAGGTTTCTAAAGTCAACTTTTTTCAGTTTTCATTTTATAAAATTTGTCCTTTTTAGTATTAATTTTTTTAATGTAATTTGACATTTAATGAAAATGGTGAAGGATGGTCATTCTTAAATTTCTTTAATTCAACTTTAGTATTTTGTTTAAATTTTTTCCTGTAAATGATTTTATAAAACACCTCAAGAAAACGATTTGATCATTAAGTTTCATGTTCTTAGGTGACAGAAGCTGAAACCAGGTTTTACATATTTTTAATGTTTAAAAATCTTAAGATTTAAAAACTATGATTGTATAAAGTATGTATAACTATACACTGTATGTATAATTGAAATAAATTTTTATATATGCTATTAATCTACAGATTGATTATACTGATGAATCAAAAATTCAATTGATAATTAAATCAAAAGTTTAATCAGTATGATACAACTTTTTAAATTATGTAACACTGAAAGATAAATTAATGAAATTTATCTATGATTTTTTGTTGTTGTTGTTGAAAATATTATCAATAGTTTTTATATAAACTTATTACCCTCTCATGGAAAACTAAGCTCCACAAAAAAGGTCCTCAAAACGAAAATTTAACCGACTAAATTGTGTCAAATACCCAACTAGCCAACTAAATTCGTAAAAAAACCTACTATAACTTAAAAATCACCTTCTTCGAGGGGAGAGGGGGACATTTAGTGTGACAGCAAAAAAAAAAATGCAAGATTTTAAAAATTATGGTGAGCTCAGAACTCTAGGAAGTATCTGTTTATTAGCTAATGCTTACAAAGCCTTCTGTAAGATTTTTAAAAAATCCAAGCTTTCAGCTGCATCTTATATTGATTGCGTTAACCTTCCACTGGTTGATCTGTCTGATGACATAAAAGTTATTGAAATTCTTGCTTCAATGGAACTTCCTTTACTTTGTGGAAATACAAACAGATTTTACGATTGTCTTGAAAAACATTTGTAATCTATGGATACTACCTTATTGGCAAACCAGTGGAACTAAATTTTAGGTTTTCAAAGGCCTAAGCTGCACAATGATCAATTTAAAGATAGAGATTGTTCAAAACTGCTAAAAAAATATGCATGTGTAGAAAGAATTAATAAAATCTTCCAAACTGGAAAAAGATTTACATATTATTTCTATAGTTTCAACTTCAACCCCCCTCCCCTCCCACACACACACACACACACCCGTAAAATCGGGTGTAAGGGGGGGGGGGGCGAGGGTCTCTGTTTGCATGTCTTTTTTCATGCTCTTTTAAACTACCTGTCTTAAATACAAAAAAATGTTGAATTAACAAAAACATTTGATCCTGTTTGTTTTTAATGTTTTAAAATTATACCTGGGAGTATTGATTTTGTAATTATAAGGCTGTTCAAGTAATGTGACACTTTTTTTGTCCTTTTTAGATTCCTCTTTCCCCCGTAAGACATTTGTGATATTTTTATCAACCCCTCCCCCCTCCCTCCCTCTTATGTGACGTGACATTTGTAGACAAAATATATCTGAGTTTTTGCTAAATGTTTACTAATTCCGTTGTGATAAAAATTGAAATTGAATTTTAGCTCAATTTCGATTCTTATCACAACGGAATTATATCACACAAAAAATAGCCCTTTGTATTTGCCCTTTACGTATACATTATTAAGGCCTTATTAATGCGTAAGTTAAGGGCGGATACAAATGATTGAGAACTTTTTCTTTAAAAGAATCTTAAGAAATGTTAAACTCCAAACATTTATATGTTTATACTAATATCAAATAAGAATGCTTTAAAAAAAAACTGCGATGAAAGCCCCAAAAATATTAGCCTCCCTGCCCTAAACGTGAGAGCAACAAGTTGATGAAATATTTTTTGTACTATTTTCAACTAGAATTATATTGGTCAAGAAATTTTAAATTTCATAGTATAATTATAGTAAAATTTCATAGTATAGTTATTGATGAATATAAGTCTAGTTAAAAATAGTTCAAAAAATGTTTCATCAACTTGTTGCTCTCACGTTTGGGACAGGAGGGGGGCTAAATATAGGGGTTTTTTGTTCCCAGGATCTAATCATCGCAGATTTTTGAAAAGCATCCTTATTTGACATAAGTACAAACATATAAATTTTTGAGTTTGCTTTAAGTATAAACATGTAAATGTTTTGAGTTTGCTCCATGTCTGGAAGTTAGATATCTCGAAGACCCAAAAATGCTTCCGCCACCCCTGCTACAAACACTTTAATATGTATACTAATATAATACCCTATAAACTACTTATCAACCAATATATTTTTAAGAATAACTGATCTAAAAACAAGACATTTTAAATAATATACTTTCAAGAATATTGTTCTAATTCTAATATTCTTTACTTTCTATCCGAAATTATTAAATTGCATGCTCTTGTTTATCTTTATATATTATTGCCGAACTTAATAGAAACCCTTGGCAGCCATTGCAACCGAGGAATTGGCGAGAAAGAGTTGCAGCTTTGCTTTATAAGAAAACGTGAGTGAACGTGAAACTTATATCGTACGTACGCAAACTTCATATTATGTAATGTTAAAACATACTTAAACATATATCAAGTTTTACAGTTTGACTTTCACTTAAAAAATGCATTGTGTTAACTTCTTCTCAATTTTTATTCTGCAGCATTTATTTCCGTTAAAAACAAGTTTTATATAGTTTTAAATTACGAAGTCCGACGTACGAGCATGGCCGAGTAGTTTGCGCGCTGAGCTTTTGAACATAAAAGCCATGGTTCGAGTCCTACCACTGGGGTTTTTTTTAATTTTTTTTAGATTTTTTTAAACTTCTTTAAAGTTTATAAGATTTTTTTAAAGTTTTAAATTTTTTGAAGTTTTATAAAGATTATAAACAAACATATCTAACGATATTATACACTTTAACAAACGAAAAGATTTTTAAAAAAGCTACAACTTCTAAAAACGGGGGATATTTGTTGCGTATATGTCATAATTGAGATTTTTTCCAACTAAGTTAAGTTTGTGCAAGAAAAATGAGTATTTAACATGTTTTTATATAGAATATAAAATCTATAGAACTGTAAATTTGTTTTGTTTTGCATTTTAATTAACAAAAATTTTAAAATAAAGCAAGCTGATGATTTTAACTTGCTACGCGGCGACCTTAACTTTTTAAAACAGTAAGGGGGTTTAAAAACTATGTTTCATATAAGAAAATAATTGAAAATTCTAATTTTATACTTAAATTAAACCATTTTATTGAATTAATTACTTTTAAAAATAATTAAAAGTTAAACTTATTTAATATTGATACAATAAGGAAATTTAGAGTTTTACAGCTATTTTACCACGCCCCATTAAACATTCTAAACCGAGTGCGCAACAACGACAGAATTTAGATAATCATCAAAATAGTATTATACTCCATTATTTTTTGGCTTTATATACCTTTTGAGTAATCAGCCACTAATCTTAACTTTTAAATAAGGGATGGTCCATAAATTACACAACGCTAAATTTCACTAATGAACAAAACAAAAAAGATCAAAATTTTCCCTCGCAGAGTCGTATGTTAAATAAAAAATCAAAACAGCTCATTAAGTTTAATAAAAATTGCCACCTAAAAAGAACTAAAAATCTCCTTCTTTTTTTAAAAACATAAATTTAGCGTTACGTAATTTATTGACGATCCCTTAGCGTTTTATAGTTTATAGTAAGCATGAGCGAGATCTCGTCTCGTTCTCGTTTCTCGTGAGAAATGGGACTTCTCGTGAGAAACGAGAAATAGAAAGTTATCGCGAGAAGTAAAACGAGACTTAAATATTATATTATTTTCCAAATTAAAAACTATTATAATTTACAAAATGCTTAATAATTTGTTTTTTTAATTAATTAATATTTTGACTCCGTTAATAAATCTAATTAAAAATTTAATTTGTTTTTGATAAAAACAAATTAAATTTTTAATTAGATTTTTTAATTAGATTTCTTTTTTAAATCTAATTAAAAAATTTTAATTAGATTTTAAATATTTTTAACTAGATTTTAAATACAAAAACTTTTTGTATAAAATGGTGCACTTTCGACTTAATTTCATTAGTTTACCAATGGAATTCAACTTGACACATATTGTTCATATTGAAAAGAAATATTCTTGCCTCATTTCAACGATCAAAAATGTCACCAAGAAAAAACAAAATCAGAAGATATTTTCAAAAAACAAGTGACGGTGCTGAATGCAAGGCGTGCAAAAAGTCTTTGAAAACAAAAGATGGAAACACAAGCGGACTTCATCGTCAACTCGAAAAAAAACACAGCCAAGATTACATTGAGTATTCTGAAAAAATTGACGACTCTCTTCTTCCTCCTCCTAAGAAGAAACAACAAACCATGGTCGAAATGCTTCAAACAAAGTCGAAATATGACAAAGACAATTCCATTCAAAAACATTTTTACTCTGCAATGCTGGATTACTTTTGCACTGATCTGGCATCCTTTTCAGCAGTCGAAGGAAGAGGTTTCAAGAAATTGTTTGACATTGCAAACCCTAAACTGAGCCTTCATCACAGAACAACATATTCAAGAAAGCTTTCAATTTGGTCAAGAGAAGATCAAGCTGGAATGAAGAGCATAATAACGGAGATTACGCCAAATCTAAAAAGTGCTGCATTTACTTCTGACCTTTGGACTTCTAGAGCTCAGGACAGCTACATCTCTTGGACTTTTCATGCTATTGACAAAAATTGGAGACTACATCCACTGGACACCCTATGTCCAACAGTTCCCAGGCAGACACACAGGTATCTTAATTGAAGGAAAGCTGGATTCTTTTTTAGAACAACTAAATTTGCCTGCTGATTTGCCAATGTACTGCGTGAACGACCAGGTCAAATTGTCAAAGCGCCTTGACCAATACTTGTGCAACAATCATATTTTGCAATGTGCAGTTCGAGACTCATTTGGAATGACTGTTGGAATGCATGATGCTTTGCAAACATGCAAAGATTTGGCTTCTTTAACTCACCAGTCAACAGTTGCAGCTGAGTTGCTTGAATCAGAATCAGACGAAAAAATAGCTACGGTGTCTTGTATGCAAAAAACTTGAAAAGCTGCATTGAGAAAAGATTTCCTCTTTGTCACACTGGAAACTTATTGAGTGCTGCAGCAAACTACTTAAATCCTGCTTTAAAGGGACTTCACTTGAAGCTCTTCAAAAAATTTCAAACAACAAAAGAATGGTTAGCCTCACAGGTTAAGGATAATGTTGAGTGCCAACCTGTTGCCAGAGTCCTTTCAGCAGATTTGTCCCCTAATTCAAAACTGAAGCGCATGTTAAACGTCAGACTTGAAACACAAGAGCCAACATCTGAACTGAATCCTATTTTGAGCGAAATGTGCCAGTATGAATGATGCCAAAAAAGACTTTCCGATACTTGATTGGTAGAAATTGCATTCAAATACATTGCCAGAACTCTCTTCATTAGCTAGACAAATTTTAGCTATTCCAGCAAGTTCAATTAGATCAGAGAGAGTTTTTAGCTCAGGTGGAAATGTCATCCGATCATCCAGACACAAGTTACACCCAGAAAAAGTAGAACAAATCATCTTAATCAGAGAAAACATTGTCTTGTTGGAAAAGTTTGGCAAAAAAATTCTGAAATAATATTTGAAAAAGTTGTTTACATTTGACAAATGTCATTTGTGTCTATTTGTCAAAACCATGTTTACATTTTTTTTTTTACTTGGATTTTCATAAATTTGTTTTCAAAAATTGTTTAATTTCTCGTCTCGTCTTGTTCTCGGTCTCACGAGAAGTACTAACTTCTCGTCTCGGTCTCGTCTCGGTTTGAAAAAACCTAGTCTCATGGTTAGTTTATAGTTTTTAATGGTCTAAGATCTTCTTAGTCCTGCTGTTTGGATAACGTTGCATGCAAACGTCTGTAAGTGTAAACGTCTTTAGCATATGTTGAGTTTGCAGGCAGTATATAGAACAATCGGGTATAATAAATTTATAAAACTGAGAAAACTTTTGAATTTTATTTTAACAATTAGAAATCTTTTTTGGTATATTAATATTTTTTTGCTATAAATATTGCTATATTTATTATAGGTATATACTATTATAAATACAGCAAGATCAAAAATTTCAACCTTGCTGTATTTGTCTTTACTCCTCCAAAACGACACTGATGACAGCGCGCTAAACCACTGAACTATCAATGATATGCGGTTCAGAGAAAAACAAATGTTGAAACGGTGCCCATGTTAATTTTTTTGCTATTAAAGCAATTTTTTAAAATGAGCTATTTAACGTAAAAATATTAAAGTAAACAAATAATAGGAAAAGAAATGATCGGTGTGGAATAAATAAGTATACACCTTTTTCAAGATGTAATTAAGAACTTGAAAGTTGTAATTAAAAAACGTAAGATGAAAGTTGTAATTAAGAAACGTAAGATGTAATTTAGAACATGAAAGTTGTAAATAAGAAATCGTAAGATGTAATTGAGAAGATAAAAGTCGTAATTGAGAAAAGTATAAAGAATACAAATCTTTGTATTTTGAATTTTGTAGTCCTAATATACTTTGTAATTTAAGGCTGGAAATAATAATATAATATCAATAAAATATAAAAAGTCATGAAAAAGGCATGTGAGGTTTAAGCGGTAACTGGAGAAATCCTATTAGGTGTCTATTAAAACTTTTTTTTATTTTTGTTTATGAAAAATTTAATTGAGATTTCAGATGAATAATTAGGGTTTGTAATCCCGTGCTATATTTAAAATCCCGGGATTTCGGGATTACATTTACCTATTCCCGGGATCCCGGGATTTTGAAATACCTGTTTTTGAAAGATTTTAACATATTATTTTAGAAAAATTTTAAGGAAATTAATAAGACATTTAAAGTGTGTTTAGAAAAAACTTACAAATTTCAAGGAAGTTCTTTGGTTTGTTAATATTATACATACTTAATTATTAAATTATAAAGACGTTGTTTTTGTAGATATAATATACGTATGCAATTATTTTTGATTATTCTTAAAATACTTTTTGAGGAAGCAGAGCACATCCAAAGTTTCATTCCCCAGACGACTTCTTATTTTTGTTGCAAAAAGTCCGGCCGCAGAAAAAGCACGTTCTGATTCCACACTGGTAGGCTTAATAGTCATTAAAAAATCATACGCTCTTTGCAAAAAATCACCACGTTTTCCTCCATTTTCAAACAACACCATTTCCTTTTGAATTTTTATCGATAACATCTCACATCGAGTTGGTATGCTGGGCAAATGTGCTTTTTTTATTGCTTTATTAAGTTCGTCCGCGATTCTTTTGCTGTTTTTAAGAGCAAAAGAAATAGATTCAGATGAAGAGTCAGAAGAATCAGAAAAAATTTCGAGTAGTGCCTCATTTGAAACAGAAAGTTCAACTTCTGATTCAGACTCATTAGCTGTTAATGATGTAGCTGGATTTGTAGCGTCTAGTCTTTCAAGTAACTCAACTATTAATTTGCGACATTTTATTGAAGTCGGAACTGTTACTAGCTCTATTTCAGATTCGGACTGAATTTTTATTTCAGATTCGGACCTTCAGTATCTGCACAATGGTTCTACCATTGTTCAGATACTGAAGGATCCCACTTGCATCGGTACGCCTTTGTTGCATTCGAAGAACGAGAGATGAATGCAACTTTTGACTTATAACGTTGTTAGCATCTTTAAGTTTATTTAACATAAAAGTTATGGCAACATCGACTGTAAACAAATTAGCATCCCGACGGCAAAGGGCCTCAACTGTTGCTTTTACTGGAAGTAGCGCATTAATGATAGCAGATACAGTTTTAAGCTCAATATTAGATAAAGCCAAAGATTCACCTTTCGGTAGACTTATGTCTATTAATGCTTTTTGTATACAATTTTTTAATAAATAGACGCGTTGAAGCATTGACAAAAGACTATTCCATCTTGTCTTGCAGTCTTTAATTAGAGCTATTTGTTTCCCAAATTCAGCCGCAACATACTTCTGCAAGATATCGTTTTTTTTTGGTGATTGTCTGAACATTAGTATTACTTTTCGTACCTTTTTGATCACTGGACCACAATTTACCTCAGTAACATCAAATTCGTTTCCTCGATGCCAATTATGACTAGCATCAAGATCAACCAGTTTATCGTTGTCAGAAAAATCATCATCCTCGCAAGAGTTACTCTCTGAAAAATCGTCTTCTATATCTGATTGTTCGTCTTCGTCGAGTTGCTGATCTATTTCTCTTTCTATATCCTGCTTTTGATATAGTACTTCAATAACGGCCAGTTACACACCATGGGCAAAACATAACTGTTGGTTTACAGGTAATATTCTCCCAACTTCATCACACTTGCTCCGTCAGTCATAATACCAACAATATCTTTTCTCAAATCAAGTCCATGTTGTGCAAGCTTTTGTTCTAATAGCTCAATACACTTATCTGCAGACATTGATCCCGTTATACAAATTAAGCCTAAGCTCCAGAACTGACAATTTCGTGCATGTAACTTAATATTCTTGTAGCAACGGTTACGCAATGATGTCCATTCATCAAAAGATAAAGAAAATCTTTCTCCTACATCGAATTCAGGTTTTTTTTTGCTAGCTATTTCAGTAATAAAAAAACTTCTTATTTTTTTGCTGTAATCTACAACCATTTTACGCACAGTGTTGGCTGTTGTGGGTAAACTTTTGAATCCTGTAGCTATAAGACCTGCACCTATATCACTAGAACGGCATATCACGTTGAACGAAATCCCATCAATGGCTGTTAATCGTGCAAGTGTAGCAGGAAGTGATTTTTCTTCTCGCTCCAATATCGGAAAATAATTGGTTAACGTTTTTTTTTTTTTTATTGGTGGTTCATCTCGTGTGTTTACTGAAATAGTAGTTGGTGTGAGGTTAATTTTATGGACGGAAAGTAAGTGCGTATGGAGACCTTTCGTTGAACCATCTCCAATTTTTAAAATTTTTTTGCAGTCAGTAGAATTACACATTACTGTTTGCCCTTTTTCTTCTCTTAAAAAATGTTTCCAAACAGCAGAATTACTTTTTTTGTCATATTCCATGTACGAAGCCATTATAATTTTAGAAAATCTACTGTTTAAAAAACCAGCAAATTTATTTTTTATTAAAACTTGTACTTTAAAATAGTCACAAACAGATAACGTCTATTCGAGATAAAAATTGTCAGAAACTTGAATAAATGCGACTAAGCACCAAAAATTTTTAAGAATGTAATTGCAATCCAATTTCAATTTTTTTTTTTTTTTTTTTTTTCTATTTATTTCGTCATTTTACACATTTTACAATGTTATCTATAAATTTAAACAAATATATATAATTACAAGCTGACTGGGGCAAGTAGAAGTCAAAATGACTTATCATCAAGCCCCTTTGTGAAATACAAAAAAAAAATACAATTAAATTTTGCATTTTCCAATATTACATAAAAGAGTGAAATTAATAAGTTTAAAAAAAAAAATTGGTTAGAAATTTTAGAAGGTTAAAGAAGAACTTAAAGTTAAAAAAGAACTTAAAGTTAAAAAAAGAAGAAATTTAAGATAAAGTTAAAATATAAAATAACAAATAAAAAATTACAAATCTGTACATATTCGTATACATATTAAAGACAATAAACAAAAAAAAAAAATTTAATTCGCTTCACATGCATATACATATTCAATACAATATTAAAATTAAATAAAGTACATAAATAATTAAAAATACAAAACTATTTCGATTTTTTTTTCAAAAAAATGAGAGAATGTACGTAATGTTTAAATTTAGTTAGTGTTTTTTTATAGTTCTTTTAAATGTAGCAATAGATTTTATTTTTTTTAATATTTTCGTCAAGAACCGAATTCCACAAGCGTAGTCCCCGGCATATAGTCGAGATTTTTTGAGTGATGTTAGTGGGATGTAGTAGTTACTCATTGAATGTCTTGTTTCATATTTATGATTAATTCGAGTGAAACTTTTAAAAAAATATTTTGGAATCATTTCATTTTGAAGTTTAAACATAAATAACAAGTTATGGTATATATTTAGTTTGTATACATTTAGAGCATTTATTTCCTTGAGTAACGGCTCGGCACTTTCGTATCTACATGCGCCCAAAACTAATCTACTTGCTTGCTTTTGTTTTGTATAAATAATTTTTAGGAAAGATAAATGATTGTTTGCCCAGGCAATATTACAATAGTTAATATGACTATGTATAAATGAAAAGTATAAATTTTTTAAACATAAATTATTTAAAAGATGTTTTGTCTTGTACATAATCCCCAGGGTCTTTGAAACTTTGTTCTCGACTAGCTTTATTTGGCTTTTCCAATTTAAATTCTCATCGAAAATTATTCCTAGTATTTTCATTGAAAAAACTCTTTTTATTTTAATATTGTTAATTGTTAGTTCAGGTAATTTGAGTGGAAGGTTCTCGGATTTAGATGACTTAGCAAACAAAATATATTTCGTTTTTTCAATATTTAATGAAAGTTTATTTGCTTCAAACCACTCATTAAGATATATTAATTCTGTGTTTGCAATATAAAAAATATTTTTTAAATTTGAGTCAGAAAAGAAAACATTTGTGTCATCAGCAAAAATAATATAATTAAGTATTTTTGAAGACAAATAAATATCATTAATATAAATTAAAAACAGCAGGGGTCCAAGTATTGATCCTTGGGGAACTCCGCAATTTATTGATTCAAATGGGGAACATGTTAAGTCATATGGTACTCCTTGTTTACGATTTTGTAAATAACATTGCAGCCACTTTAAATTGGAGTGAACTACTCCATAATTGTGTAGTTTATAAATTAGAATCTTGTGGTTGACAGTATCAAATGCTTTTGATAGATCTAGAAAAATTCCGAGTGTGTAACTGTCGTTATCAAAACCATTTAAAATTTGGTTGGCAAGATCAATTACTGCATGTTCCGTGGAATGGTTGTTGCGAAATCCAAACTGTTTATGATAAAGAATGTTGTTTTTTTCAAGATAATTGTACAGTCTGTTGTGCATAATACGCTCTAGTATTTTGGAAAAACAAGAAAGTATGGAAATTGGTCTGTAGTTAGATTTTATTGAGTCATCACCGCCTTTGTATATCGGAATTATTTTTGCTAATTTTAGTTGGTCAGGAAAAATGCCGTTTTTTAGGGAAAGATTAAAAATTTTAAAAAGAGGTTTCTCTATAATATCTGAGACCGCTTTTACAACATCAGGGTTAACTTCATCCAGACCCGCACTTTTATTTTTTTTCAGCATACTAATTGCTAGTCGAAGTTCATCAATTAAAAGCTCCGACTCCTCTATGAAGGAATCAGATTTTTTCAAAAAAAATTTAAATGATTTTTTTCCCTCAGGAATTGCACCGGCAAGCTTTTTTCCTATATTTATAAAAAAGCTGTTAAATGTTTCAGCAATTTCTTTATTAACAAAAGCATCTCCTCTATTATCATCTCTTTGCAATCTTTTTGGAAGATTATCACTTTTCACAATTCCCACTCCTGTTATTTCTTTAATTACATTCCATGTTTTCCTTGCATTTCCAAATGTTTTATTAAGTAACGAAGAGTAGTAATTTTTTTTGGATGCTTTTTTAAATTTTTCAAAAGAATTTTTATATTTTTTGTATTTGATTTCATTTTTGTAGTTCTTTTTTTTTTTAAATTTTTGGTAAAGTTTTTGTTTCCTTTTTGAAGACTTAATGAGTCCTCTCGTCATCCACGGACTTAATAAATTTTTAGAATTAACAATTTTTTTTATTTTTGGAAAGGCCTTTTCGTATTTTCTTGTAAACATGCGAATAAAAAAATTGTAGCCATCATTAACGTCATTGCAATCAGTTAAAAGTTCCCAGTTTACTTCATGTAAGAGATCACGAAACGTGGCGATTGATTCATTATTTATTTTCCTTACGTATACCGTTTTTGTTTTTATTTTATTCTCAAGGGTTGCAGAATTTATTATCAGAAAAACTGGAAAGTGATCAGTTAAATCTGTTTTAATAATACCACTTTGGATTTTAGTCCTTGTGTAATTATTAGTAATAATATTATCGATAATAGATGCAGTTGTTTTAGTCACACGTGTTGGCTTATTAATTATGGGAAAAACGCTGTATTGCAAAAGTGTATTTATAAAATTCACGACTTGGTTATTAGCTTTATTATTCAATAAATTCAAATTAAAATCACCTAATAAGTACACATTTTTTTTAATAAGCTTTGGTAGCAAATAGTTTAAGTGGTTTTCAAATTGATTGTATTTACCGTTTGGCGGTCTATATATTGCAGTTATAAATGCATTTTTATTTGTTTTATTAATTATTTCAATAGTTAATGACTCACAATTAGCGTCATTTACTTTGAGGTTTTCAACATGTTTAAAAACCAATGAGTTTTGGACGAAAATAGATACGCCCCCGCCATTGCCGTTTTCTCTCGGTTGATGAATAGGTTTATACCCTGATAATTGAAAGTTAGAATTTATCGCGTCTCGATGACACCAAGTTTCTGTCAGACAGATAATACTAAACTTGTTACTTATATTATTTAACATCAATTTTAAATTTTCAAAGTTTTTATTTATGCTTCTGATGTTTATATGTAATAATGAAAAATAAGATGATGAAGAATTAAGAACATGTTTAACATCGTCAACATTGTAATAAGTCGTATCTACTGAAATTTCGTCATAAAATTTCATGTTTTTATCATCGTCATTAATTCGGTTTAGTGCGTTTTTCCTTTCTGATATGTCAAAAACATTAAAACTGTTGGCTTCCGTCATTTTAACAATAAAAACTAAGAATATTATTTAAGACATAAAAATATAATAAATAAATATACTTTAAGCATTCTTATGTGATTTTTTAAAATCTTTAACTACTAATTTATCATAAATAACAACAGAATATTTACCGTTGTTCCTGTGAGTTCGCATTTCTTCAAAGAGATTTTTCCGTATGGTTAGGGTATCCAAGGAGTAGTCCTTTTGTTATAACAACTTTAATCCAATTATTCAAAAACATAACTGCAAGATTTTCGAAATTGTTAAGTTCAAATTTTAATGCAATCGAACGAAAAAAATAATTTAATTTAAAAATTTTCAACTGAAAACGATTTCAAAAAAAATCCCGAAAGTAAATGCCTAATCCCGGGATTTCGGGATTGTTAAAAACCGGGGAATCCCGGGATTTCGGGATCCCGGGATCCCGGTATTCCCAACCCTATGAATAATAAATAAAACACAAATAATTTATTTACATAAAAATTTAAAATTTAAATTTAAACAACGTCATTAAAAATCATTGCAATATTCAGTTAAACTTGGACGTCTTCCATATTTAAAATCGTTGCGTAATGCGCCGTATGTTGTACAGCGCGTGTACAATCACCTCCCATTATTGTATTTTTTGCCGCAGTAGCAATTCTTTCTAAACACTGCATTCGTTGTTCCATAATCGTAGCACCGAAAACAGGTGGAATGCAAATAACATTTTTAACGTTTATCTTTAATTTAGACCAGATAGCTTCCACTGGGTTTAACATTGGGCTGTAGGGTCTTAATCGTAACAACTGAGCCGGTGAATTTTTTAACACTCTTTCCAAACGAGCGTTACATGGAGCAATGTCTGTTACGACGACAAAATCCTCTAAACGATTCCCGGATGTAACCCACTGATTAAACAAAGCCAACATCTACTTGTTACAAGAATCTGCTTTAAATGATCGCCTGCGAGTTTTCATCATGAAGACATTTGTTGTTGATATAGCTGCAATCAAATGTATGTTTGCACCTTTTGAAGAAGGTATTTTCATTATTGCTTTTTCCCCTGTTTGGCAAGTCTTTGCGTTTTTCTACAAAAAAGATTAAAGTTTGTTTCATCCAACCAAACTATCTGATGACCATTTGTGATGTGTTTGTTAATGTTCCTAACATATTCAGCTCTTTTTTGTTTGTTTTTATTATTATTCATTGTAGTAGGCTCCTTGTGCACTTTTTTAAATGAAAATAGTCTGCCTTCGAGGTAATTGGCAATTGTGGTTGTGCTGACGCTAATATTAAATTGTCTTTTTATCCTTGTTTTAATGGCCACCAATGTCAACTATCAGTCACTTTCTATCCATGTTAATATTTCTCCAATTTGATCATTGGTTAATTTTTTTGGTTTAAAACCATCTCTTCTAATAAAATTTAAATTTCCGCTTCGGACCCAATTGTATGCTGTCTTATATTTGACTCCTAAAGTTTGCACCAGAGTCACCCAATCGTCGTTTCGCTTAGCACATTCAGTTACTCTTCTTCTACCATTCAATGAAGATAAAACATAATGTTTTTTTCCAACTTGCTCAGTTGTATGTATTTCATGTCTACAAATTGGACAAGGTGGTTCTGGTTGTTCCAGAAGTGGTTGTAAACAAATTTGGTGAAATAAATGCTTTCACGAATTTAATTTAATAACAGACTTTCTATTCAAAGTGTATTGACAAATAACACAACGATCTTTCAATTTCATCACTGTATTACTGTATTGCTGGTACATACAAATGCTTAACTTGATATTATTAACTTATTAAAATGCATGTCCAAGAAAGTCCTTTATAATGACCTTTAAGCTTACATTGAATTCGCAATTAAAAATAATGTATTCTCATTTACATATTACGATTTCTTATTTACAACTTTTGTTTTTCAAATTACATATTGCGATTTCTTATTTACATGTTGGGTTTTTCAATAACATTTTAAAATTTCTTAATTACATGTTGTGTTTCTTAATTACATATTGCAACTTCTAAATTACATGTTGTATTTTTCAATTACATCTTACTTTTCTAAATTATAACTTTCAAGTTCTCGATTACATCTTGAAAAGGTGTAGAAATGGTAGATTTGGTAAAGACCCGTATTTTATGGGTCCGAAAAGCTTGGATATATATATAATAAAAAAAAGTATAGAAAAAGTCAGTTTGGAATAGACTTACAAAGACCCGTAAAGTGTCTGTTTGTAACAAATCACACAAGTTACCCTACCTCTCTCAAACTGTTATTTCTTTTCCGCTATAAAAAGTTCTCGTTATTACCTTCCACCTTTTAGTAACCTTAAATTATATATCCTAAATCATTGTTCAGTTAAGTACGGCCATAAATCTATCACAAACAAATGCATAAAATCATGAAATAACTTACCTGTTTTAATGCTTTTTTTTTGGAGAGGTACTGTTTGTAAAATGTTGGGCTCATTGTGGATTATTATTTTTGTTTCTTTTGGTGTTATTTTATGTAATATAAATATTATTATAATATTATTTTACTATTATTCATATCATTACTTGCAGTAAGCAACTCGTAATACGGGTTATTAGTAATTAAATCATTTATAACAATAAAAATACATTAATAACTTGATATACTATCTAAAAAATTAAATACAAATTTATCTATAAATTAAATTTTAAGTTTGACTCCCTATCAGCAATGTCATTGCTTATAGTTAACTACATTAAAACTGCATTAACATCAGTTAAGTTCTTTTTAAAATCTGTTACAACACAGCAGATACCAGTAAATTTAGTTTTATTTTATTACCAATTAGGATAGTAATATCACAGAAAATATAAAGAACAAAAAAGTAGCTATAACAGCCTAGTTCTATCAATACAAAACACAGTTACAATAGCGCATAACATAAGATATTTGTAAGCACACATTACTATGTGTCTCCAATATAATTAAAAAAGAAAAGATTATAAAAAGAAAAGACAATACAACGTAATAACACCACAACTTAATAAGATATTTTATTAACTAAAATACTTGAACTAAAAAGATTTTATTCGTTACAATTTTTGAACAAACGAGGGACAAGTATAGTTATTAATTTGAACAATTATATCATAAAATAGCAAGCAACTCGTAAGATATTTCTTATAAATGGTCATTATTAAGAAATACGTAAGAGCTCAGTTATTACATAAGTTTTATTAATTCTACCTCTCATCTAAGAGAGAAAGAGAGAGAAAAAAAGTGTTTTCAAAGCAGAATGTTAAAAAAAGTAAAAAAGCGCGCAATAGATAATAGTAACTGGTTTTATTATGTTACCAGTAAACAAAATTATTTTTACCTTGATTAAAAGATAAGTTCGCAGCATTTCTTAATTAAGTTCCGGCTTCTCTCTAACTGTTGACTAATGAGTAATAGAGTAAACTTAATATTATATTAAATTTACAAAATTAAAACTATGTTTCAACGGTAAGCAAACTAATCATGTGATGACAAAGGCTACTAAAAAACAAAAAAAAAATAATTATGTTTGAAGTTATAAAAATTTAAAATCATTTATGTTATTGATTGTTTGTTTATAAATTGTTGTTATAATTTTATCTTATCTAGATCTATCTCTTTTATTCGACAACAACTATTTTTTATTCTCAATAAAACTTTTAAATGACCTTTTGGGTAAATAACTTCCCTTGAAGCAGGTGCAGCATTATCTTCAACGAATATACCAGCAACTTCGCTAACTATAGTTTGCAAATGAAACATTAAACTATGTAAGCAAGGTTGATAACGTATATCTCTGACCCACTGCTGCAAGTGGGTCAGAGATATACAGTTGATAATTTTGGGGGAATATCTTGATTTAGCCTAAGATTACCTTCACAATGAAAAACTTGACCACATATTTTAAAAGATGGCGGCCTATGATTGATAGATTAAACCACATTATCAGCAAATAAAACAAAACAAAGACAGGCATATTAAGTTCTAATATATTTAAAAAAATGAAATTGGAATTATGACATAACTTTCTGTAAATCTTGCAGAAATAGTGAAAGTGGAAGCAAAACTACCTTTCTATTATGGCAACATAAAAAATGTGTTTCATCAAGAAATTTTTTAGCACAGCAATGCTGACAGATCTGGCTTATTTCTCCTAAATAATTATAATCTAGGATAGTATCACTTCTTGCTATACAATATACTCTGATTGTCTAGCAGCATTTTGTACATTTTGAGAATGATTAATCTCGTCTAGGCTATCTCTTTCATTTATGTGATAATTACTTTTAACTTGTTTAGCCATAATATTCTAATTAACAAAACCTGCAATCCTAATAACAAAGACATAATTGGTAATAAAAACAAAAACACAAGGATGAATCTTATTTGGTTTCTTATCTATAAAACAATTTTATTTAACTAATTAAAAGAAAAAAAATCAAAATGTCTAATGTTAGGCAATGTATTCAAAAAAAAAATCAAATGCAATTACTTTAGAATATATATGATATATAAACCTCTACAATTTAACTCATTAGCTTAACCACTGGTGTACCTTTAGGTCAAAAATTAACAAACAAAAATTAAAATAATTTATTACAATTGTTATTTAAAGTAACAATTTTTAAAGCAAAAACCTATAACAATTTAGTTCAGGATTTATTAATATCCATATTTTTTTGCAGTTTGTATATTTTTATCTAAAGTAATAAAAAAGATAAGACCATTTAAGAACAAATTTAGAAATCTAAATATATATTCAGACACCTTAAAAAGAAGCATAACACAACATTCTTTTGACAACTTCCAACATAATTTTTTTTACTTTCTACTACTTTTTCTATTTTCTATTTTACTATTTTCTATACCTTATTTTTTTTATCTAAAAGAAAATATACATATAGATACAGAGAAATATAAAATATACTGAAATATACGCAAATTTATGTAAATACACTTACATGTTCACAAATAACGGTCATATTTTATTTACAACAAGCAAACATTTATTTATAACTTTATATTAAAATTAAACAATGAACAACATCAATTCCTCTTGAAACTAAAAATTTATCAGCTCTAATTCGCTTGCAGACCTTGCTTGAAAGACCGCGTGGAATACTGATCCGCGTGTAGAAAAGCCTAGAAACTAGTTTAAAAACGAAATTGAAACGGCACTACTACTACTAATACCACTATTAAATTAGCGTATTAATATTTAGATTACTTATTGTTATTATTTATTATTTAGTTTCAATATTTATCAAAATTATTATTACTATTATTATTGTTATTATTATTTATATGGATTATATTTATTAATATAAATATTATTGTTAATATTGCTATTATTGTCCTCGTTATAATTGTTTTAATATTATTACTATTATTATACAATTTGTTTTTACATTAGATTAGTACTATTTCTAAATATCTATGAAATGTAATAACCTTTTTTCAGAATATATATTGTAATTGTTATTATATATATATAGATATATATATATAATATATATACATATATATATATATATATACATATATATATATATATATATATATATATATATATATATATATATATATATATATACATACGTATATATATATATATATATATACATATATATATATATATATATATATATATATATATATATATATATATATATATATATATATATATATACATACATATATATATATATATATATATATATATATATATATATATACATATATATATATATACATATATATATATATATATATATATATATATATATATATACATATATATATATATATACATATATACATATATATACATATATATATATACATATATATATATACACATATATATATATACATATATATATATATATATACATATATATATATATATATATATATATATATATATATATATATATATATATATATATATATATACATACATATATATATATATATATATATATTTATATACATATATATACATACATATATATATATATATATATATATATATATATATATATATATATATATATATTTATATATATGTATATATATACATATATGTATATATAAATATATATATATGTATAAATAAATATATATATATATTTATAAATATATATATATATATACATATATATATATATATATATATATATATATATATATATATATATATATATATATATATATATATATATATATATATATGCATGCATGTGTATGTTGCATACACCCACACATATGATACATGAGTATATGTTTTCTTTTTAGCAATTGCAAGTTTCCAAATACATGGAATGTAAAATAAGTAAAAAAACATTACTTTTCAATTAGCTAATTTAATATTAATAAATAATTTTATTTTTTTACATTTTTTTATCTTTATTTTTATAAAATGATCGTTTAAAATGCACCAGAACAAAGTTGTTTAAAAAAATCTCAGCGCTTAACTACTCAAACGAGTAGAAATACATTTTACAGAATGGGCGCTAAAATATTACGTTATTGCGCGTCATAATGGTAACGTTGTTGAAAATAGTAATACAAAATGTTTGCGCAAATGCATTTTAATAATAATTTAACATTTTACAAAAAAATCTAAAATTTAAAAATACAAATTGTTAACATGTCTACATTAAATTTTATACATTAAATATTATTATAATTTATAATGAAATCAGTATTTTCAACATATTTTTATATCTACTTAAAGTATCTTCTCAACGTATCTTCTTGTAACTTAACGTCTTTGCTTCTTAACTTTTGTTTTTGAAACGTATCCTTATTAAGCTTAAGTTATCTTTTTTTAATCGATTTTCTAAAAGCATCTTCTTGTAGCTTATCTTCTTTACATATCTTTTTGAGTTTTAATACAAAGTTTTTAAAGTGGCATAAGTCTTTTTTGTTGCAAAAAATCATTTTTCTTCTTTGATACTTTTAATGAACTCAGCTAAAGGTGTCATCTTATTTAGAAGGCGATAAAAAATGAACTAAGAAAGCGTGACTTATAAACTTTCATCTTAAATTTTTATTCGTTAAAATTAGCCAATCATAAAACGGCAAAGTTATCGTTTCGAACTTTACCGAGTTCGTTTACGAACTTCACCGAGTTTAGGGTGAGCCGTGTACAGGTCCGTCCATTTTTCTACCAAAATTAAACTTAAGCAAGAACCAAAAAATAATCAACTATAAAGAAAAGAATATTAAAGAAGTTGACGAAAAAATTTTCAAGTTCGTACAGTTAGAAATTTTTAAAATTTATTTCAAAAAAGTAAACAAGTTGCTCTTCTACAGCAATATAACTTTCACAGAAATACAACTATACGTATCTTAATTTTATTTTAAACTTATTTTATTTGCCTAATATTAAAAAGATGACGCTTGCTCATTGATTTAAAAAAAAAAGTTTATAATACTGAACAGCACACCAAAAAATGCAAATAAATGGTTGTCATCTAAAATTTACTTTATAATTTTTTACTATGTAATTATGAACCGTAGGCATTTTAAAAGCTAACCAAAAACTGGCGCATGCGTACCTAAACATAACGCTTTTTACTAATATCTAAACGATCGTGTAGAAGTTATAGTTGACAGAAGACTTGAAAAATTGTAGGTTATATAAGTCAGGAAAACATTAAGATGAAGGAGAGTTTCAAAGGATTGAAATGTTTTTTTAAATAGCGTTTTAAAAATATTTGGCACCGTATCGTTATTAGTTTTATACATAAAAATTAAATGGTGATATATATTTATTTGGTAAACATTCAAAAATTTAAGATTAATAAATAGGGGAAGGCGGGGCAACATGGCAAATGGGGCAAGATGGCTTTTCATACAACAACTAACAAAAAAATCTTAAAAATGGGCGAAAACGAAACTGCATTTGCATCTTTTATTTTGAAACACCAATTGACCTTTCCCCTTATTATTATATCACGCAATGCATTATGGTGTTTGTATGTACAGAAAAATCAAAAACTCGCAATTCATAATTCTTTTAACTTTTCATTATTTCGTGGCTTGCTCTTACATAAATAATAGTTTTCTCTCTTATAATTAATTACATTTACGCCAAAATCTTTTACAAATCTTATTACCTCCGCAGGTGAATAACTGTATTATAATATAAACTAATAATTCATCGCAGTTGTTGTTGAATTTCGTTAGAGAAGCTTGTTTGAAGTATATTTGAGTGATCAGGGTAATAATAAGGAACATCAGAAATATTATTACTTTAAAATATAATTATCATGTCCATAGAAACACTCCGGACATTTTCTGTCAACTTTTTTGTACTAATAATGTATTTTGCCAAGTAGAGCACGGGAAACTAAAACTAAACATATGACCTGAATCAATACACTGGCTCATAATACAGATCTGAATGTTTAGTAAAGACCTCCTGTTCTCTGCAAAGCTTTTTTTACTACAAAATTATTGTTATTTATGATTAGACAACCACTGCCAGCCATTATTTTATGACATACAATTTCAGCATATTAGTATTATATGTAGCGATTGTAAAGTGGTGTTTGTGTAAAGGTCCTGTAATTTCTTTCTTTATTTTGTTTAATAAAACCCTTCCTTACAAAATACTCAAAACAAATCTTGAACGCTAAATTTAAATATATTAATTTTTAAAACCTTATTTCTCGACATCTTTCCGCACAATGGCTACAACAATAAAAAAAAAAATAATATATATATATATATATATATATATAAAACCAAAAAACACAAAAATATATAAAACCAAAAAAATATATATGTATAAAACCAAAAATTAAAAAAAAAAAAAAAGTTATGTATATAAATAAAAAAACATAAAAACTGTAAATGTATATATAACAGTTGTAAATTGTAAATGTATATATAACAGTTGTAAAGTGTAAATGTATATATAACAGTTGTAAAACGTATATATTGTTAAAGATTTATATTATACTAAACGGAGATAATGTAATTTTGTAAAATTGTGAATACTTATTGTTTTATTTAAAAAAAAAAAAAAAAAAAAATCTATTTTACAAGTATACATAAGTAAAAGAATATATAATTAACGCTATAAATATTCCTGCTGGTTCTAGCTTTTTTAAAAGCTTTTAGCATTCCACTAAATGCAACATATTGTATAATTACAAACGAGGAATTTAACAGCGACGAAAACAATATAATTCTCTAAAGATGTAATTTAATAGTAAAAACATAACATCTCTGTTTCCGATAACTCATCATCAAATATTTACTTATATAGTATTAGACGATATTTTGAAAGAAGGGCTGCTAAGCATAAAATAGCTGATTATCAGTTATTCAAAGAGAACTATGTAAAATAAATATAAATTAGAATTAAACCAAATATTTTATTATATAGAATGAAACCAAGGAATGACAATGGCTGTGCTAATTATTGAAATTAAATTTGGCTAAAATCATTTTTTGAAATGAAAAAATGTTGAAAAGTTTAAGCCTAGTTATAATGGAAAAATGTCTACATTATCTGGACCATTTAATTAAAACTAATTTGACTGAGGAAAGTTAAAGCTTCCCATAATGTTAATCAATGTTGAGAAAATAATTCAAATTAGATCAGAAAATGAAGATCAATACAAAAAAAAAATGGATTGAAGAACAAAATAAAAAACTTACTGCATCAAGTTTTGGTACAATTATAAACCGTAGAAATAATACTCCTAAAACTTCATTGTTAAAAAAGCTTATAAGAAACTGTGATAGTAGTTTACAATCACAAGCTTGTTAGTGTAGTATTGAAAATGAAGATATTGCTCATGAAAAGTTTAAAGAAAAAGTAAACTATGATGCTAAAAAATGTGATCCTGTTATAAATCTTAAATGCCATGGTTGGTTCTAGCCCTGATGGATTGTGTATTAACTAAGACAACTACAAAATGATTGAAGTAAAGTGTTCTTTTTTAAATAGAAATCTTTATGTACAAAAAGCTTGTACCAATAAAACTTTTTGTATGGAAATAGTAATAGACAGCAAAAACTAAAAAACAAACTTTGTTGACTTTTTTTGAAATTGACTTTGTTCTATACAAAAATGAAGACTTTTTTGTGCAATCTATTAAATTTGAAAATGAAAACTGGTTAAATAAGATTTTATCTTGTTTAAAAACGTTTTATTTTCAGTTTATAATTTTAAATATATTTGAAAGGATGTAAAATTAAGTAAAAATTATTATAAGAAATTAATTTTTTTTTTTTTTCAATATTTTCTTTCTTGGAAATCACATAAGAAAATAAATTTTAGTTGCTAAAGCATTTAGGTACACAACATGTAAAATCCCGACTTCTTTTTTTTAGTTGAAAAACATTGTTTGGTGCACTTGTTGTTATCTTTTCTTCGAAGTCAAATATAGTGCAAATTTTACTCTAATAATATATAGTTTTTAAAATTTGAACTAAAAAATTTTAATACTAAATGCTGCTAACATAGCATATTTTGGTAAAATAGCATTATTTAGAAAAAAACTTGGGTTGTTGTAAGTGCCACATGGATTTATATTATCGTTCCATTTGAACAACATTTACACTGAAAGTCCCTTAGGGGAAATAGCGCCAGAATCTAAGATTGTAACGTTAATTAAATGAGATAAATACAGGTGTCATTGCGTATGCGAATGGTATACGTTTACAAATTTATAAAACTGGTCTCAAGAAACTTATCTTGAAACATCGTTTAATTTTATGCAATAAATTAGATTATTATAGTAACTACAGGAAAAACAGAATCTGGATTTGAAGCAACATTTTTCATATTACCAACGTACCTACCAAGTTTCAAAGTAATTTAAAACATCTTAATTTTCTTTGGGCTTATAATAAAAACAAGAACATGATTTCAACAAAACAAATATAACTGAACGCATAGCGCAATTTCTATCTGCTTCGTAAGCTCTTATAAAAACCCAGGGGGTTTTAGTAACAGGGGGTTTTAGTAACATTTTTTATAAACGTGAAATAGATGTATGAACGTTGTTGTGAAAATATTAACTTATTTGATGATGAAGCACCATTAATTCTTTTTCTTTCATAAAACCATAGCCGAGTGTTGTAATTACGTATTATCATTTTTTTTTTTTTTTTTTTTTTTTCCGTTAAATAATATATACAGTTTCGAAGCACATAAATAAAAATAAATATTAGTGGGGCAAGAAGAAGACTAATTTAGACTTATCACCGAGCCCTATTCTTACGTATTTGCAAAAACCGTAATATTTAAATATCTATAGTTAAACTATTTATTAAAAAATATATATATATATATATAAAAGTAAAATAAATAACAATTCGTTGTCTTTTAAAGAAAAATTTAAAGAATAAAAATTTAAGGAAAGAGTAAGATCAAGTGAATAAGAAAAAAATGAATCAGATATTATCAATTACTTAAAACTTAAAAATTTAAACTAAGATTTAAAAATAAAAGTAAATAAATTAATATACACCATAGAAGTAACATAAATAAATTAGTCTACTTCATAAAATAACGTAAACAAATTAGCAAACGCCATAGAGGTATATTATATTATATATCATATTATAGTATATTATATTATGGCATTATTATCATACTATTATAGTATTATTATAGTTGTAATTACGTATTATTATAATAAAAACCCAAAGATTTTACTCCTCTAATACGCTGTCAAAATGATGCAACTTTGACTTTCTCAAAATTTTTATTTTGTTACTTAAACCCCTCGTCTTGTGAAGTGCACAAATGAAACTTGTTTACGGGTTCTGGCGACAAGATCTTTTGGATCTTCTTTCAGATACCAAGTTTATATATTCTTATATTGTTATACTACGGTTAATAATTGTAAACTAAAAAAAAAAAACATTTTGCATTTTTTGGTAACTCCAAAAAAAATCTTTTTATATTATATATTTGAACGCAAGTGATAACTTTGCAAAATGTTAGCGAAAATATATCTAAAAAGTTTGGTACCATGTTATTATTATATTTGATAATAAAAATTAGAATCTGATACAAGTTAAGTTTTTCCAAGTTTCAGACTCTCATACTTTTCATCACATTAGCAGGGTTCCCATATACCCTGATTTTACGTAGGAGAGCTCTAAACTAAATTAATTAAAACTAAAGCTTTCATTGCGCTCTCCTCCGTGTAAAATAAGAACATGTGGGAACCCTGCATTAAAAGGAGCATCCATTCTACTTAGATAATGAATCACTTTACACGCATGGTTTTGCAGACTTTGTAATTTAATTAATTTTGTTTTGTGTGCCCATACTATATATATATTTTTATTAGCCCATACTATTTTAGCATATGACTTATTTCCTATCAAAAACCCAATGAAGCAATGACAAAAATAACTGAAAAGTTGTTCACAAAACCTTTGTTGTGATCTAGTTGAATGACAAATGACGTTTTAATATTTTTAATAAAAAATAAAATGAAATACCGAATGGATTCAGAACTATATCTACAAGAAACTTAAATATTTTAATTTTTTATTACTTTCTAAAGGAAACTTTTCATTATTGTCTTTGATTGAATATGTATATATACGTATTACAACCTTGATTCAAGTGTTTATGATTACATTCATGCTTTATACTATTCCATTTTTAAAGCGTTCTAAAAGTTGAAGTATTGTTTTTTATAGTTAGTTTTAAAATGTTCGTTTCGAATTTTGTTTATTAGATTTGAAATATTTATTTACACTTTAAAGAAACCTAGAAGTAACATTAAAAATTTTGTTTACAGTTTGAAGAGACCTAGAAGTAATCTAAAAAAATATTGTTTACTCTTCAGATTCGTTTGATTAATTTCTTTTTTTTTTATTATGGAATCAGTGTTCAAATATTGTGCTTAAATTTCATTACTTAATATTTATATGTCATTATTTATTTATTATTTATTTAAGAAGTATTTTTTTTTGTTACTATTTGGGAATACTTTATTTTTTAAGATTTTAACGTTAGCTCCATATACAACCACTCATGTTAGGGACTGTTTATTGACACAACTTTGGAATCATGCATGTTTAAACTCAGCATTGCAGTTCATACTTCACAACCAATAAGGAGATTCTTGATTAGCCGAGCAGAAAAAAAAATCTTACTCAAAAACAATCTAATTTGCTCTAGTTTAGGCTCTAATTTGCCATTAGAGTTTATTCTTCTCCAGTTAACTGCTTTGCAGAAGCTAGGTTCTTCTTTATTGCAAAAAGGAAAAAGTTGTAAAAATATATGCGAGGTTTGAAAGTAATTTTCATCTATAGAATATAGAATAAATATATATTGTTTTACCAGACAAAAGGTAAAAAAAAGGTATAAAACAATTTTTAGAAGCAAGTCAACTATTAACTGGTTTGGCTAAAAAGAGAAGAGCGCTTTTTCGAAAGAAAATTTTTATTTTTTTTTAACTCCGTGACTAATCTTCAACAACATATGTACCATAATTGTCTACAACATCTTGCTAACGATTAGGTTAAGAACAAAGCCCGTTTGTACACTTGTTATCAAATCTTTCAATATGCAAGCTGCTGCTTTGTGATCGGAACAATTTACAACCTAGTAAGTTACAACCTAGTAGCGTTAAGTCTAAAAAGTAGTTGACATAAAGTTAAAAAGATAAATGCAATATCAACACACCCAGCATACCACAAGTTAATGAAAGTTTAAGAATGGGTGTTTTTTCAATGCGTTGTTATAGGAGTTAATTTAAGTTAAATTTGCAGGCAGTGTTGCACGGGCAGTTATGTCATCTAGCTGTTGCAATTTTCATTGCAATTAAAGAAAACGTCTTATTTTAAGATAAAAAGCTTTTTATTTTTCAGAATTTTTTATAAAAACGTTATTACTTTCTAAAGAAGTTTCTAAAGTTGTTGAGAAAGTTTTTTTGTATAAAAAAAGAGGTTTTATAGATATTTTGAGAGAAATTAAAATCATTTAAACTCAAACAACAGTACGTCGAAATATTAACTGCATATTCGTAATTCATAGCCTATGTGTTAAAAAAAAAATTATCAAAATGTCATTATACATCCTAATATGTAATATCTGTCAGGTGAATGGAAACACCGAGTTTTTTCATTTATATTTTTTACATTTATAAAATTATAATTTTTTTATATGTTCAAAGTAGAGCAAAGCGCCTTAAAAAATAGTCAAAATTATTTTATTTTGAAGTTTATTTAATATTGTTTGTTCCCAGTTAAAGTTGAAAACTCTGTTCACTTAGCTTTATGGAAATTGTTGAATATGATATTACCTTGCCTAACCTTATCTAAACAACCCTTACTTTTTCTGTTTAGGAAGCACCTGTATTTATTTATTGCACAACTCATACTTTATTATTATTTATATTAATTTATGAATAATCTTTACTTTGATTTTTATTTATTATTTTTTGATGTTTGTCTTTATTTGTTTTAATCGATATTTAATCATTTTACTTTCTTACAAAAGTATATAGAATTCAAATTTTATGAATAAATAAAATCAAACTCAGTGAAAGTGAAAAGCGGCTGATCTTTTTTGGAACTTTGTCTTAAAAGCATTCCAACAAGATTTTATTGGCTTCAAATTACATAGTGAAAACGTAAAATGAACTTTGCATTTTAAACACAACAATTGACAGCAGAAAATGGCGGATACTCCTCAAAATAAATTCTTGGAAACCGTTATAGAAAAAGCAAAAGATATTGGTTAGATTTTTTTTGTTGTTGTTTCATAATGCATAATAGAAAAAAATCTCCTCACAAAAGTTAAATGTATGAATGTACAAAAGCAAGACTAAGGCTTAAAAATTTATATATTTTATCATTAACTAATGTTTGTTGAAATTGTTTGAATTTGCTTCTTGTTTGAAATGGTTAGGATTTTATTTTATTTGAATACATGCTCTGTTCTAAATGATTAAGTTTATCTCTAATTTTTGCAAATAAAAATCCCTAAAGCACAGCAAATTTGTAGCGTTATTAACAACTCTATAGCACTACGCAGAGATTCTATTTTGCTTCGACTTAGCATTGTCTCCATCTGGCGACACGCAGAGATATTGTGTTGCTTGCGCTAAAACAATCTGTGCAGGTACTCGTTTGTTTGTTTACTTATTTGGAGATAATGTATTTGATTAGCATTTATTTAATTTCGTTATTTAACTCTTAAAAATTAAAAGCACTTAACATTACTTTAGTTTTCATCGGTTCTTTAAAAAAATGTGTCATTTTATTCTCGAAAGCGTTTTTTATAAATTTTTATAAAATCAAACACATTTTGATTTATATTTTTTTTTAAAAGTACGTTTTCGCTAGCTAAAGAATTCATAGTTTTTCTGAAAAATAGGCAAGGATTGCAGTAAACACTACAGTAATCAGATAAATTTTTTGCGAAAAATATTGTCAACTTTGGAAACAATTAGTTTTGCGATTCGTTTTTAATTTGCTTCTTTCTTTCTTTCGCCTACAGAGATTCTACTGCTAGGCTCATCTATGTTAATGTCATTCATTGATTCATTCATTCATTGATCACTTCTGGCTTCTACTTGATCACTTCTGATTTCGATTTGATTATTTCTAAAAGTTTTGATGATTTTTCACTATTATTTTCATTAACAAATATTATTTGAATTACTTGACTTTTAAAAAAAGAATTTAGAATAAAAAAATTCTTTTTTTTTTAATTTGTTTTGCCATCCCTGGCCACGGTCGTTCAGATTTATTAAATAAGTGGAAAGTTATTATAAGCATGCGCAGTAGAATTAGCATATATGCGGATATTTTAAAATGGCTGCGGATACCTTAAATCATAAAAATTTCATTGACAACAAATTACTTATATAAATTTTGGTTATTAAATACGTCTTTAGTAATTTATTGAACGAAAATTATTATAAAGGAAACTTTTAGTACATAACAAAATTATTTAAATAAAATAAAAAACATTTCTTTATGAATAATAAATCTTATTCAGTTAAATACTACTTTAGTGTGTTTTGTTTATCAATTTTAAATCAATTTAAAAAAAATTTTGAGCGTAGAAATTTATAACTAATAACTTTTTCAGTTACATAAACTATTTATCTATTTTAGAATGTTTACTAATGTTAGTATTCAATTTTTTTTTCAAGAATAATTGAGAGTAACTTTGTATAAGCTGTTGCTAGGTAATAATTATATTCATTGTCATATATATATATGTATGTATATATATGTATGTATATATATATATATATATATATATATATATATATATATATATATATATATATATATATATATTTATATATATATAAATTAGTAAAAACACTTAAATAGTTTCTTCTTTCCCTCTGAGTTTCACCATTGCTGGATCTTCCTGAAGATCCAGCAATAGTGAAACTCAGAGTAGAAGAAAAAACTAGTTAAGTGTTTTTACTAATTTATTACTGCTCTATTCTTTAAGAACATTGAGCACTCTCTTTGTAAAGTATTCTTATTTAATTTACATATACATATATATATATATATATATATATATATATATATATATATATATATATATATATATATATATATATATATAGCTTTTACAAAATTTGTGTACAAAAATACTGTAAATAAATTTTTATATATTTTGAAGATAAATTTGTACGAAACTTGTACCTGTTGTATGATAAGTCTTTTTTAAAATTACTCGCGATATTTTTTTATATTAATCTCATTTTTTAATAAATTTTAAATTTCTTGTATAATATCCATACAAAAATACAAAATAAGTTTTTAATAAATTAAAACTTTATATAAAACTAATATTTGCCTGGTTATAATGTATTGAATTTTCAAAAGTAATTTTGTTTCACTCATAATGCAATACAAACACAGAAGAAAAATCTCATTTAATTTTTGCTTTTGTATTATTTTTGCAGTAAAAAAATGCGATAAACATTTATTATTATGCTGATTTTGATTTTACTGTCTTAAGTAATATAAAATAAAAATATCAAAATAAAAACTCAATTATAAGTCTAAATAAAAATAATGTCTAAGTTTATGTTTACTTTTCATTAACTAAGTCAACCATTGTACTGTAAAATGGATGGTTAAGTTAAATCATCATAAAAATTATAATTGGAATTAAAATAATTAAGTATAATTAATTAAATATATATATATATATATATATATATATATATATATATATATATATATATATATATATATATATATATACTACTGTAATCAAAAAGTAAGGTGAATTTTTTTATAAAATAAAAAATCTTTATTTATTCTTCCAAATCTGTATCGTCCCCCTCAAAATAATCCCCCCCCGGCCCCAATGCACTTTTGCCAACGTTTTTTCCAGTCTTCGAAGCATGCCGAAAAGTCCTCGGTAGGGATAGCCTTCAATGCGCGTGCCGATTCACGTTGGATCTCTTCAATGGACTCAAAACGATTTCTCCGGAGTGGTCTCTTGAGCTTTGGGAACAGCCAGAAGTCACACGGTGCTAAGTCGGGAGAATACGGTGGTTGTGGAGCAACATGGGTAGAGTTTTTGGCGAAAAACTCACGAAGAACCAGTGCTGCGTGCGAAGGCGCATTATCGTGGTGCAAAATCCAAGAGTTATTGGCCCATAATTTCGGTCTCTTTTTGCGAATAGCTTCACGCACACGTCGCATAACGCTTAAATAATATTCCTTGTTGACAGTTTGGCCAGTTGGAAGGAATTCGTAGTCCACGACACCACAATAATCAAAGAAAACAGTCAACATGAACTTGATTTTTGAGCGACTTTGACGTGGTTGCTTCGGTCTCGAAACAATATTTTGCCTATTAATAATTGCCATTACAAAGTAAACCTATTTTACAGAAATTGCTCTGTAAAATAGGTTTACTTTGTAATGGCAATTATTAATATATATATATATATATATATATATATATATATATATATATATATATATATATATATATATATATATATATATATATATATATATATATATATATATATATATATATATATATATATATATATATATATACAGCTATAAGTGTCCTGTTTCCCTAAACAAAAATATATTTAAAACTAATATTTATATATAAAATAAATATTAGATTTAAATATATATACTTTAATAGATAAGATAAAACTTAAAAAATATTTACATAATAACTCCATTTATTTAGTCAAAATTATTGAGACTCTAAACTAGAGTTAAAGAGGCTCTAAAATTCTTTTGTTAGTATTGTTTTCTAGTTTCATAAGGTTCTAGTTTCATAAGGTTCTAGTTTCATAAGATTCTAGTTTCATAAGGTTCTAGTTTCATAAGGTTCTAGTTTCATAAGGTTCTAGTTTCATAAGGTTCTAGTTTCATAAGGTTCTAGTTTCATAAGGTTCTAGTTTCATAAGGTTGTTCATTAAAGATTTTTACTCTCATTTATTTTATGCATAGATATTTTATCAACCATATTCAGGTTTAACCTGACGTAGCATAAAATTTTTATTTCATAAAATTTTTATTTCAAAATCTTTATTTAACACAGCAAAGTACTTGTTAATGGTTTTTAATTTCTGATTAAATTTTGTGTACAAACAAACAGATATTTTCTTTTCCAAAGAATAAAATATTTACTTTAATCGGTTTCCGACCAGAATCAATTATATCTCTGATACAGCGTTCAAGAGTGAATCTGTTTTTTGGTCCCGAATCTTGATATAGATGTCATTCTTGATATATTTTGATCACAAATCTTGATCTAGATGTCATTCTTGATATACACTGGGATGTTCCAAATAGCAAAAGCTCAGTTTTCTTTGGATGAAGATTTCAGTAAAGTTCTTTCAAACCATGTTTGTACATTTTTTATCTTCATTAAGTTGTTTTTTGATTAATATTGTCACTAGAGAAAATTATGAGTGCATATTAAAAACAGTGTATATACCATGGTACCATAAACAATATGCAGGTACAGATATCATACGGTATCATATAAAAAGCACATCAATTTAATGCATACAAATGAAATAGTATAAAAACATAAAATAGGCGTAGACATAGTAGACTTGACTTTTAAACGTATTATATGTATTTTAATAATTTACATATAAATTATATGCATGTAGCACTACATAAAGTTATGTATATAGCATACAAATATCATTTTAGCTACATACTTAAATTTAAATGATATATATACATATCAAGTCAAAAGTTGCGTCTGGTAAACACTATATTTCTTCAGAAAAAAAATTGAATACTTAGGTCTGAGAAGAATTCCAAATAAAGATAAGATTTTCAAAAACTCAAAAGTGAAAATTATTAAATTTCTACGCTCAAATTTTAATAAAAAGAGTTTTGAAAATATAAACAAATCATGCTTTTAGCATTCGATAATTGCGGCAGAATATTGCAATTTTTTATATATTAAAATATCTTTATCTTATTTTTATCAATTAATTTTCAACAACTGAGTTATCTTTATAATAATTTCAATCTATTAAAAATATACAAATGATGACTACAGCCTAAAAACTTTGAAATTATTGTTGTTGATCCAGAAAAAATCTTTCCCAGTAAACACACTACGTCTTAAAGACGTCTAAAAAACGTCTTTTAGACGTCTAGACGTATAAAAGACGTTTTTTAGACGTTTTTAGGACGTTGTGTGTTTACTGGGTTGTTTTTAACCATATTTGACCTTATTTGACCATAACCATCTTTAAAATTGTAATGTTTGAAATTTGCATGCGCGTGCGTATAATTTTACTTTTATAATTACTTTGCACTTTGATAGGACCGTGTGGCGTTAACAATGCAGAAGACAAATTTTCTTTCTTCAATATGTAAATCAATCAATATATTCTGAATTCTGAAATCAATCAATATATTCTGAATTACATGATTTTACAATTCAAGGATGTTTACAAATAATATAATTACTAATGATGCATAAAATATTTTGATGAGTATGAATGCAAAGTAAACTTGAAAACATTCATACTCATCAAAATATTTTGCTCTTTTCTTTTCATTTAAATAAGGATATAGTTCTGGCTTCAAAATAATTAATAGGGTTACTTTTAAATAACCCTACTCTTAACTCTGATCTATGTACACACACACACATATATCTTTATATAAATATTATGTTTGTGTATTCTATACGTATATATATAATGTATATATATTTGAGCAGCCGAGGCGCAGTGGTAGAGCACTTGCCTCAGAAACAAAGAATCCGTGGTTCAAACCCCACCTCTGCGCAAGTTTTGCAACATAGGTTAGGAAGAAGGCATGAACTTTCAATTAAATGCTCATCCGCGGCGCTTTGTGATAAGACTGTAAGGAATATTGGGGCACCTAAATTAATAAAAGTTCGACAAATTCTATAAAGTTAAAAGAAAGTAATTTCAAGAAGTTTTTTATTCGCCAGTAGAATTTTTAGAAAAAAAACATTTCAGGCAAATGATGGTTGTTAACAGAGTTGTTTCCCAAAAGTACTTCTTGAAAAAGTCTTCAAAGTTTTTCCCTTGCTTTAGACCAGGGGCAATTACAGACCATCAAATAAGGGGGAAGCGATTTTTCAGCAACCCCACAAATCTTTTTTATATAATTTTTGTTTGAATACCCTTGTTATGTCATACTTTTATACTTATATATATATTACTCTTTAATTTTTAATTTTAATCATTAATTCAAAATAAACTACTTTAATAATAAAAATAAACTACCTGTGTAGCTATGAAATGATGTCATATATTGGTATCTCAGTAGTAAGGTTTAAAATTTGCGAGGCACAACTTAATTGAGTCAATCTTAAATAGTACGTTGAAAGTTTAAAATTGAAGAGGAATTTAAAAGAATTTCGAAATTCTAAATTCTTTTTATTTAATTACTTGGTTTTTATTTTTGCGTATAAAACATTGCAACACATTTTCTTTTTATTATTTTACTTTTCATTTAGTTTTTTTATTAATGACGCAGTTTAATATTTTATTATTAATTTGATATTAGTAATATTTGCTCCTAATATATTCAAAGTGACATAATAAACTGAACGTTAGGGATAGCCGAAATTTAAAAACTTCATTGAGGTTTTCAGTTTTATCAACAGACTATTTTTTTAATGCTTTACAGCTTTTTCTGTTTTGTTCTCTAAAATTCTTTTAAATTATCATCTCTACAATTATCTCCGTTAATCTTACTGTTTTTTATTATTTTGAAAGAATAATTTACCTTAATACAAACTTGTTAAATTAATGTAATAGTTTTTTAAATAGAAACCAGTGCTTTGTACTCAGCAGGTAACATCAATTAATTTGAATATATCGAATGATTAAGTAAAGTTTTTGATCAAATGTTATTTACTTACATTACACAAACTAAATAGTAAAAAAATTTTACTTCTAAAATCAGTAGTTTTAAACAATTTTGTAATATTAGTTTAATATCAGTTCACAAAAAAAATTATTATTTTTTCGAGACGAAGAGAACTAATCCTTTTCGGCTGTAGGGTAGTTTAGATTCATTCTTTATAGCATCGAAGAAAGAAAATTTTGTTGAAATAATTTTAACTAGTTTTGCTGCTATTATCAAGGTACTAAAAGAACGAATGATCTTAAAACCACATCAGCGCCACCACCGAAAATTAATACTAGTATTGCTATTCATAATGTTGAACATAAGAAATCAGAACTACAAGACAAAGACATAAACAAAGAAAGGCAGAAAAAGAATGATATCTCACTTGACTCAGTTATGCCTGTTTCAGAAAATGAACAGATTTTAAGTGAACCTTAACACACCTTGCAACCACTGAAATTAGCCGAACATGTTTAAGCTGTTGAAGCAGGAAGGTGTTTTTTAAAAAACTATATTAAACCAGCAATAGTTATTGTAAACAGAGTAAACACTCAACGGCTTCAACAGGTTTTAAAAATTCGTCAACGATTGCCATCTATTGTTGAAACAATTATATTTTTAGGAAGGCAAAATATTCCTTTTAGATGCCACAAAGATGATGGTAGCTAATTAGACATAGACGATGACGATTCTGATGTGATGACAAATGATGTAATTTTCGAGAGTTGCTAAAATTTAGAGTAAACTGTGGGGATTTAAATTTAGAAAATCATTTGAAAACATTTAAAGCTTCTGCAACATACATTAGCAAAACTACCCAAAATGCTTTAATTGAATGCTGTGGAGAAGAAATATGTGAACAAATTGTGAGTCGCGTTAGAGAATCAAATTGTTATGCTAATATGTTTGACGAAACAACTGATGCCTCACATCAGTAACACATGACAACAATATCACGCTATTTGATGCCTGATGGATGAGTTCGAAAATATTTTGTTGGATTTGTTGATTTGCATGATCAAAATCATCAAACCAAAAGTAATGCATCCATTTACAATGAACCTATTCTTGACGGCAAAGTTATTGGTCAATCGGTTATAAACATGTTGAAAAAAAGTTACACCTTTCTTTAGAAAAATGTGTAAGTGTGAGAACCGATGGTTGTAGTGTTATCTCGTTATTGCAAAAAAGATCGGTAGTTGAAATTCAATAAGTTATGTTAAATGCTGTTTGGTGTCCATGTTATAATCATGCTTTAAATTTAACTTTATCCTAGAGTTCGATTGTACAAGCAATAAGAAATTGTTTGGGGGGTTTTTAGCAAAGTTTTTGCTTTTTTCAATGCTTCTGCAAAACGAAATTTAATTATAAAAAAAAAGCTGAATCTACAACTGCTTTCACTCTGCGAAACGCAATAGGTTGAAAGACTCATGTCTTTCAACCATGATTTGCTGACGTTTAGAGTTGAGCTTCCCAATTATTTCCAATAACTGATGCACTGGACAATATATCTTAATGGAATGAGAGAACATCTTCATCAAAAGCAAGAATTATTATCAATTAGAGAAAGTAATTTTATTGTGTCCACAGTGTTATAAAATGGGTTCTAACCTTGACTTTCTGACCCGAGAAAACCCTTTTGTGGAATGATAGCCCACACTATGGGGATCACTTGGATATAAGTATTAAAATCAGATTACAACGTCCTGGCAAGTTATTGACAGGGCCGTACCGAACGACAAAGACGTGGGGGGGGGGGGTGAAAATGAAAAAAACAAATTTTCCCGACTAGACTTTTTTTTTTTTAGAAGCCAAATTTCAGTTTTAACCGACATAAACCATAATTTTCGAGTTTTCCGTCAAAAACCGACAGAATATAGTACAAAATATAGGTTATTCCAATAAATATGAACTAGGGAAACAAAAAGACATATTCTGAGAGTTTATCGTGTATCTAAAATGAAAATTATGCTTTAAAATAAATATTCTAATACAAGAAAAAATCATTCTAAAATGACTCTTTTCACAAGCAATGTTTACTATTAAAGTCCACAACGCAGCATTGCAACTTTTTACTGTATTCAGGATGATGGTTAGGTTGTTTGTACCTTTGCCAATGCACTTGAAAGTTGTGATGCATTGCCTCTGTTGCTTGTTCTGAGTAAAGTCCGAGAGTTTGGCCGTGTTTGTCAATGAAATCTTTCACATGAAAAAAAACAGCATGAACCTTGGGTGTCACAGAAACATTTTGCAGTGCCACATAAGCCACTCTGAAAGCTTCAATTTTTTGTACATAACTTGGATCAAGAACGCATCCAAAACAGGCAGACACTACTGCATTGAATTTTCGAAATACATCAACTAATGGTATTGCAGCATAGCATGAGTGTTTCTCGATAATAGATTGAAGAAGATCAATATTTTTTAGCAGCTTCCTGCACTCATTTCCTGCAAAATGCCCTCCATGATAAGGCTGTTGTTTAATGTGCAGTGAATCAGTCCAAAGAGTTCCTTGAGGGAAAACTTTTAGTAGGGCAGCAAAGAGATGATTGAAAACACCAATAAGGAGATGCAACTCCATTGGCGGTATGAAGTCCAAAACTAATGTGCCACCAGCAAGATCAAATACAGGAGAATGAACAACATTCATGTAATCACGAGCTCTTTTGATGTTTGATCCTGCTGCATTGAAAAGTGAGACATTCTGATCAAGAGATTGGAAAGTTCTTAATTTTCCTTGATTTAAAAGGTCCTTTGCACTTGACTCACACCAGGTGCAGGGGTGTGCACTTGAGTGTGCTTGGAGACCACAAATTATATTTGCCAGTTTTAGGTCACAGGACAAAACAAAATCTTGGTCTCTCATATTGATCAATTCGAAAATTTGAGACACATTTGAGTAGTTTTCTTGCAGGTCCTCAGAGACAGCAATAATAAGTTGCCGCTTAACTCCAGTGTCCTTGAAAAACTTGTTTGTGCAATTGAGTTTTGCTGGGGGAGTGTTAGGTTGACAATTTAATTCAATAATTCCAAGGCTTACTTTCAGGAATCCTCCCCACCGTCAATTCCAACTTTCACAATATGATTGTTTGATGTGCTTCTCATAGAAATGAGTTCATTTTTAAGCTCTTTGAAGTCCTTGCAATGAATGACAGTCCTTCCACATCCAGCATGATCTTTAATCAATGAACTCGTGAAATGGTGAGAAAGCTGCTTACAAACTGCATCAAATTTTACAGCATAGTTTTTCTCAACAATATGTTGTGAAGTTGACTGATTAATTGTAGCAGCTAGTCTCTTGATGCCATTGTTTGAAAGCCCTGTGTTTGCCTGAACTTAAACAAGTTCTTTTATACTAATTGATGGGTTTGGAGGAAATAGTTTTCTAGCTGATGAGGAACCTAAAATAAATCCAAATATTGTTTAATTTCGAAATTTCTAATATATCTTTTCATGAAAGTTAAACTTTTACCTGGCATTATTGGAAGCATTCTTCCACCTTGTGGTTGACTCAATCGAACAGTGCCATGTGGAGAAGAATCCTTACTTGAAACAACAAGAGCAGTAACTCGTTCAGATGCAACAGGATCCTTGGTTGCAACAGCAACAAGGTTATTTCGCAAAGTGCCCTTTGTGCAATGATGAGGTAATCCTCTTCCAATAATTGAAAAACAGTCAGAGCATCGTTTTTGGACAGTTGAAGATGGAGTATTTTGTGCTGAGCTCTGCAAAAGCTGAGTTTTCTGTTGACCATTATTTCTCAGTTTTCCAACAGAACAAATCAAACAGTCACATTGTGTGTCTCTAGTTTGAGGTCGAATTTTTATAGTCTCAAAATTGTAAAGTGATGGGAGATTGATGTGTTCTCCAGAATCCTTTCTTCTTAAACAAGAACGACACTTTTCACAAACTCCAAGTGGAACTTTGTCATTACTAAAATCGATCCTCTCATTGAGTATTGTTTGGCATTTTTCTTTTAGGAAAGGTGTCAGTTCCCTCTGACATTTACTGAAGCAAAGAAAACAGACAGTTTTCCTGCAGTCTTGGTGGTTTTTTGCTGTATTCGGCATTTTTTGTAAAATTAGATGTGCGCAGTTTTGCTCTCGTGAATAAAGTAAATAAATCATGCCTTTTCCCGAAATTTTTATTTTCCCGAAATTTTCCCGAAATTCAAAAACTGTCTTATTTTCACAGTTAAAAATAATTTTTATGAAAAGTTAAACAGAAAAACAGAAGAATAAAAAAATATTATATTTAATTTGGTAATAAAGGAAGCTTATCTTCTTGATATCTTTTAATTTTTCAACTTTTTTTTATGTTTTCATAAAACATAATGCTCTTTATGCTACAGTATGTTTGTTTACTTGAATTTAAAATTATATCTTACTGTAAAAATGCAAAACAAGTTGTCATTTCGAATGTGTGTGTAATCAATAAATTCAGAAAATTTAAACATCAATAACTTGCCAGGACGTTGTAATCTGATTTTAATACTTATATCCAAGTGATCCCCATAGTGTGGGCTATCATTCCACAAAAGGGTTTTCTCGGGTCAGAAAGTCAAGGTTAGAATCCATTTTATAACACTGTGTGTCTTTAGGCTATGCAGTACATGCGTTCTCCTTAACAAATGGGCTCAGTCAGTTGTTTCAAAAAAAAATGTTTAGATTTACATAAAGCAAAAAATTGAATTAAAGACCTGTTGATTGTTTTAAAACATAAAAGAGAAAGCTGTGAAGAAATATTTAAGGAAATTTTTAGAGCCGCAGAAAAAACAATAATTAAAAAATATGGTAGTTTTACCTACAAAAGAGTAGTACAACAACAGACATGTCGTGAAAATATACTTTCAGATACGATGAAAGAAAAATACAGGCAATCAGTTTACATTCCTCTACTTGATGCGTTAATATTGGACATAAATACAAGTTTTTCTAATGAAAATGGACAATGCCTTCAAATCTATGTTTTGATGACAAAATATATTATCACACTGAATCATAAAGATATTGTTAAAACTTTTTCTACAATCAGTAATGTCTATAGCGTCATTCTTGGACCTAGTATCCAAAACTTACCTGCATCTGAGTTTACATCGGAAGTCAAACTATGGCAGTGCAAATGTATAAAGATGAAAGATGAGGGAGGAGTCACATCACGACCTACTGATTTTTCTGTTGTTTTTGATTTGTTTGACCAGGTGCAACACCCAATCACTCACAAGTTGTTTCAAATTACCAAGTCATTTCCTGTAAGTGTCACCAGTGCTGAACGTAGCTTCTCTTTTGGCTCAGAACACGAATAACAGAAAACAGACTAGTCGGATTGGCCTTACTTATTGTGCACAGAGAAATTCTAGTAGATGTTGAAAACGTGATTGACCGTTTTGAGAATTCGGGAAATCGTAAAATAGAATTTGTAATATAAGTTGGTAAAATAACCAACAAACCAAATGTGCTTTTTTTATAAAAGGCTACAAGTATTAAATGCAAAAAAATGTTTTTTAAACTCATGTAAGGGGAAGGAGGGCGATCAACCCATTGCTCCCCCTCCTCCCTTCCCCCTACCCTTATTCCCTCCCGCCTCCCCTATTCCCTCCCCTTTCCCCTATGGATCCGCCCTTGCTTTGGACTTGCTTTATTGCATTTGGACTGAAAACACCTTAAATCTTTTTCTTTTTTCAAACATAATGTAAAAATTATTTTAAAAGCTCGTTGTAATTATTATCAAAAATGGTATTTTTTTTTATTGAGTTAAAACTTGTTCTATCATTTTTCAAACACGTTTAATACACGTATTAAAACGTATATATACGTGTTTCAGATGTCTAAAACCAATTTGTGGCTACAGAGCTGTTTTATATTTAGTGTTTTAAAGCAATGTCCTATAGACAACAACTATTAGCCAATCAGAAACCAATAAATATTGCTATCACCAATCGCGTTGTTGCACTTACAGAAAATAATTAACTATAATGGCTGACAATAAACATTGTTTTATACCGAAACGTCGTTATTTTTAAAACTTTTAGGCAAGTTTCCTTAAAAAGCTATCAACAAATTATTTAAGTTTTTGCAGTTATAGAATGTGCAAATAGACTACCGTCAAATTCAAAAAAAAATTCATGGGATACAACATAAGATCTTAGGTGACCTTCAGGGTACCCGTGACGGCAATTCAATTTCATAAACCAAATGATATGGCGCGAATAATTCAGTCAAATGCGTTTAAAAAGTCCAAATTTATATATTATCCACTGCATTTTTATAAGCTAATTTTTTTGTATACCTTACTCTTTACAAAATTATGTTAAGGTGTAGTCAATAAATTTTGTTTCTACAGATAATTTACATTCTTTCGTTTGTTAAACTTTTAAACGGAACAGTCGTGAGAGAAACAGTTCTATAGTTCACTGGTACTACTTTTTTAAATAACGAAGTGTTATTTGAACTACATCATACTTAAGTCAGGCTATTTGTCAGTCGATGTATGTACTAAAGTCCGCGGCAACAGTCTATTTCAGTTAATATGTCTGGAATCTACTTCGATTTACAAGCAAGAAATAGATATATTATATACATATATATATATATATATATATATATATATATATATATATATATATATATATATATATATATATATATATATATATATATATATATATATATATATATATTTGTTTGAATATATATATGTAATATATATATATATATATACATATATATATATATATATATATATATATATATATATATATATATATATATATATATATATATATATATATATATATATATATATATATATATATATATATATATATATATATATATATATATATATGTAAATTATGTTAGTGTATTTTACAAATAGAGTGCTCAATGTTCTTAAAGAACAGAGCAATAATTAATTTTTATGTAAAAATACATACATATATATATATATATATATATATATATATATATATATATATATATATATATATATATATATATATATATATATATATGTATTTATATATATATATATATATATATATATATATATATATATATATATATATATATATATATATATATATATATATATATATATATATATATATATATATATATATATGATAATATTGTTGACATTATATTTTTGAATAGCAATCCTTATAGTGAGTCCTTTTCTTGGATTATCATTCACTATTTACCTCTTATGTAAGCCGTATAAACAATTGATTGCAAAGTTAACATCTGCTAAGGTTGCTTCTTTTTTTATTGTGCTTGCCATTATCTTACTTCTGATTCCATTCTCTACCTCTGTAAATTTCCTACTCGTCTCTGTATTGAATACCATTGTCATATTTGGGTAGATTTTTCTAATGATGTTCTTTCTCATTTAGATACGGTTTATTATGTCATAGTTCAAACAAGCTATTGTCTGTAGTTCCACCAATCAAAACTCAATCTCTCTTGACACCTCATTCAGTAAAATTACCTCATTTAAGTCAAGCCTCATTCTACTTCATGTTTTTCATCATCTTGAGCTTGTTTAAACAGTTTAAGGTGTTTTAAAACAGTAATCTTTTTTACATCTCTCTAAAGAACAAGTGTCCTTTTATTATTCCAAGAAGCCAATGGAAAAAGGTCCTGTCTGATCTCTAATTCATGGGTCTGATCTTTTTATTTCTCCCAAGAATAAGGCAGAGTTATTTGCGAAGAAATCTTACTCTTATTTTATTCTTGAATCTAATAGCCATACTCTTTCTGCCAGTTAAGCAGATTAACCCATTGTTAAACATCCAAATCATTCTGGCTTCCAATGCTAAAGTTAGTTTTCAATTAAGCACTTCAACAGTTTGTGCTTCAGACAATATTTCCATCATAGTCTTAAAAAAGTGTTCTCCAGAACTCTCTTCAATATTTGCTTAACTTTTAAAAAGTGCTAAATAAGTGGTTCCAATTTTTCAAAATTCTAGAAAACACTTTGACCTCTCCAACTATCCTGCAATTGATCTTCACTTTGTTATTAGTTTCTTTATATAAAGTTTTTGAGAATATTAAATTTCTTTCTCACTTCAGTATTAAAGTTATTCTTGAAGGCTTACACTCCTCTTTACTTCATGTAACTTTAAGGGAACCTCAAGATTCTATCTTTGCTCCTGTATTGTTTCTTATCTACAATAACTCTCTTCATAAAAATTTTACATCTTAAGTGTCTCTATTAGCTGGCGGCTCAACTCATCTTGTCTGGACAAAAATCTTCACTTATTGATTGCTTAGAACAAGTGGCCGATTTTTAATCTAATCTCTCTTCTGTAACAGCCTAAAGCTTGCTTTAGGCTGTTACAGAAGAGAGATCAGATTAAAAATTTGTTAGATCAGATTAAAAATTTGTCAGACAACAAAACTCATTTATATACTGCAAAAAAATATTGCATTATTGTTGGCATTCCTATAATAACAAATAACAGCCCTCTTACTCTCAGACAAAGTCTAAGAGCACATTGTAAATGTAGTTAGACCTGCTTTATCTACCAAGTTTGAGCTACTCTCCTATTGTCCCATTGTTATAAGGTTGTGTTTCTTTCTTTTTTTTACAAATACTATCATGGTGAATGCTCGAACAAGCTATCATTTCTATTATGATAAACCAAAACTCATTCTTACTTGGCTTCTTATTCAACAAGCTTCATCCTTTTACTGTATCTGTCCCTTCTTTTATACAACAAACAACTTTTTAAGTCTTTAAAGTTTAAAAGTCTCATTTTCAGCCGGGGTCGGGGCCCCGGTCTTTTCCTTCCACCTTGTCACAACATCATAACTTAAAGTATGTAGCGTAATGTAAAGTAACTTAAAGTTTTACGACATCAGTTAGAAAGAAGGCATTAACTTTCACCAATTTTTGCAATTTTATCACAGAGCACCACGGATGAGCACTAAATGCTCAACTGTGGCGCTCTGTGATAAGATTGCAAGGACTTCTTAGGGCACCTAAAATGAAAAAATTAAAAAAAAACAAAAAAAAATCTTTAGTAACAAGTCCCTTACGTCACAAAACCACTGATCCTTCCCCTCCCCCTCTTCAAGAGCGTGATGAAATTTATGGATGACCCATAATGTTTTTTTTTTTATTTAAAAAGTTTACTAAAGACATCTTATTTAAAAAAAAGTTTAAACAAAAAAAAACCATGGCTTTTGGTGTTTTTTTTTAAAAAAAACATTTTTTGTTTTTTTTTCAAAAAAAAAGGTGATTTTTTTCAACCTTGACCATACCCTTATTTCACCTCTTTTTATATTTATTTTACCTTTAATTCAACTTTTTTAAAGATGTTTTTATTTTGATTTAAACTTTTATACCTGATAAAGTCACTTTTGCTTTATATTCACTATTCGTTATTTTATCTACTAATTGTTATTTTATGTACTACGTGTTATTTTATGTACTAAATGTTATTTTATTTACTACATGTTATTTTATGTAATAAATGTCATCTTATGTACTACATGTTATTTTCTAAGTTCTAATGTTATTTTTTCTTTCAGGAAGTCTTTTTTTAATAGCCAACTCCATCATGTTAGATTGTCCAATAATCTACTGTAGTGCACAACTTTCAGCAAAAATGAAATTTTCACGTACCACAGTGCTTCAAAAAAATGCATATCTTGATTTTCTTTTTGGAAAACAAACCGATCTACTCTCAATTGAATGTTACAGAGAGGCCATCAACTTAAACAAGAAGCAAAATGTGGAGTTACTTCTCTATGATAAGTCAGGTTTCGATAATTAGAATTCTTTAATCTTTACAATATCAGAGCTCAAATTAAGCTTATTGATATTGCTTTTTACACTATTGCTAATAGTTTTTTCTTAAAGGGGTTCTCATTTTCTAAGACATGTTTTGTTTATATTTCATAAACAAACATTAGAAAATAAGAGTTAATTAAACTTTCCAATACAAATTATTTATTGAGATGTTAGCAAAAAAACATTTCAGGTTTGCCATTTTATTTCAATGTTTTAGTTTAGCTAAGTTATTATTAACTTCATGAATCAGAATAGTTTTTTTTGTTATTAAATATATCTGGTTTGAATAATAAATTTGTGAGCTCACTAATGAGTTTTTAAATGATTTTGATTAAACAAAAAGATTGTTTCTTAGAAAATTTTCTCTCTAATTTATGTCTACCATGTTTATAATAAAATGTTTTTAGTAGCATATTTATTTTCAATGTTTCAGTTTTTCATTAGGTGTTTCAATTTTTAATGCAACTAAAGATTTTTGACAAAATGAAAATTTTAACTAAACAAAGAATAACACTTTTCTACTTTTATTTTCAAAAATACATCAAAGTATATGTTTTTATCTGCAATTGGCAAATCAAATTTATTTGTACTATTTTTTATTAAATTCAATAGTAAGTATAAATTAGTTATTTCCTTCATTTTTTTAAAGGTTTTAAAGCATGGTATTTAGTATCAACAGTTCCTGTAGTTAATTACTGTCTTGAAAAAGTGCTTATTTTAGTGTTCTTTAATGAAATAGAGCATTTACAAAAGTCATTGAACGGTAAGTTGTTGTTTACTATGGTTATTTAACAATATTTTATTTTATTTAAAATAAGTTTTTAATTTAGGCCATGATTCACCAAAAACAAAGTGGCAAAAAATTGGAAAACGAGTAATAATTAAAAATGAGTTAAAATCATTCATAAAAAGAAAAGTTAATGATAACAAAAGGTCTTTAGAAGAAGTAAGTATTTTTTTATTTTCATAATCATTTTCATTTTAATCTTTATTATTTAACTCATCAAAAATTGCTAAAAATATATAAGTGTATAGAAATATATAGGTATACAGAAATATACAGGTATATAGAAATATATAGGTATATAGAAATATATAGGTATATAGAAATTTACTGGTATATGGGTAATTCCATGTAAAAGTGAGACAGTCATTTCAGTCACCCCTTGGATTTTCTTTAAATTTTTACCAGTGGTACCTATTAAGAAAACATAAAAAAATGCAAAATTTGAGCTCCCAAATCCAAACGGTTCAAAAGTTATGAAGTTTTGAAATTTAGCCTAAAACGTTCCTTTTTTTACGAAGTCCGCCATTATAGATTTTGTTGTTGTACTTTTAATTAAATAATTTAAGATCTAGTGGAAGAATGTGGCTAAAAATTGGTACCTGACCATTTTTGAAGGTGCTGAATTCAAAAATGTAGATAAATTTAAATTTTTTGATAGTTATTTTTTTATTCTAAAATGGCCAGTCAAATTTTTTGTTCTGTAACCATGGGTTGCGCTTTCATTAATTTCCGGAGTTGCCCAAGTCTCATTGATTTGATTTTTTTTTTCAAATGAAGTAGGTGATCCTAGGCTATCTTTTTAAAAAAAGAAGGTTTTGGTTTCTTAAAGCATAGAAAAGATAATTCATTTTGAAATTTAGACAAAAAAATTTCTTTATTTGGCATCTATTCTCTTTTATAGATTTTATAGTGATACATATTGCGTGAATAATTTAAGTTCTAGTAGAGAAATATGACTGCAAATTGGTACCTGACCATTTTTAAAGGTGTTAAATAAAAAGATGTAGAGAAATTAACCCAATTCCTAATATTTTTAAATAATTTTTGAATTTTAATATGTCAACAGTCCATTTTTTTTCTTTTAATCATAATATGCATTTCACTTATTTCTGGAGTTGCCTTACTCTCATTGTGAAATAAGAGGTTTTATTAAAGTTTAGGTGAAAGTAAATATAAAATTATACTGCTTTGCATAACTTGTATATTTATCTATTTTTTCAAAAGTATACATAGAAATATAATTTACTATACAACACATTAAACAATTTTTTTTTATTATTATTCTAATAATTAGATATTATTTCAAAATATTGGTTGCATGCTCAAATTTTAGGTTACATGCTCAAATGTTGTGTTAAAAAAATAAGAAACTAAAATGCAAACTTTTTTGAAAAATATTAAAAACCTGCTTTATTGAAAAAGCTCAAAAATAATAATGAAAAGGAATAACCAAATATTACTAAAATTGAAATTCATATCATTTAAATAATGAAAGTAAAAAATTAAATAACTTTCACTGAAAAGATAAAACTTGTTCAAATAAAGTTTCATCTTCTTTTGAGATTTGGTACTGACACCCTGAAGATTTTGAAGGTGTTTTAACAAGACAAATAACATTCATTGTTGGCACCCAGCAATTATCATCCCGCTTTGGCCAGTAGTACGACCGACTTGGATAATGTGGATGCATAAATTTAACCATAAAATCATTATTCTCTTTATCAACTTCAGAAACCATACCAAGCCAGTAAAAATCGTCATATTTGCAAAATAGATATTGTGACATCAAAACATTGTCAATTTTAATAATTTCATATTTTTGTTTTTTGAGGAAGTCAAATGTTAGAGCAAAATCATCATCATCAGATACCCTTTTCATTTTTATAATTGAATAAGAAGATGGTATAAATTGATGGAAACTTCTTGTCCCAGGAATAGTGGTTGCTATTAAAAGTCTATCAGTAAGTTTGTTTCTTACTAGCTCCATTTCTTCAGCAGAGACATACACAAAAATTCCACTGATTGACTTTTGACAGTATTTAAACATTGCTTGAGAAGACAGTATATGACCTGTGGTTGGACTCTGCAAGCTAGCTGTTGCAACAAGCCTTTTAACAGTGCCACCTATTCCATCACATGGAGATTTACCATGGCTTGTTGCAAAGAAATTCCAGATGCAACAAACAGAAAAATCTTGAGCGTGGTGACATAAATTGTAAAAATGTTTGCAGTTTTTATACTGCCCTGCACAGCCATAAGAAAAATAATGAATTTTTTTGATTGTGGGACAAAGATGGCTTTTAATATGATTAATGGTTTTATGCATAACCTCATTGATAAATCCAACATCATGATTTAAATCATCTGAAATTACACAAAAAGAAGATATTTCCAATTTCACTTTATTGTAGTAAGTGACAACTGGATGAAGGAAACATTAGTAAGTGACATGTAGTAAACATGTAGTAAACATGTAGTAAGTGACAACTGGATCAAGGAAACAACTGGATGAAGGAAACATTGACTCTTGCTCCAATGGTAACTCTGAATCTTGTTTTGTACTACAAACGTGTAATTCTCTGCAAAATCTGCCAGTACAATAGCCTTATCAATACTAATTGTTTCTTTAAGATGCTTTAGATAGCTAGATTGTGATTTTGCTATAAATGAATGAGATGTAATATTATCAAGTTTTTTACACAGGAGCTCTATGAATTCATTTAATGGAAGTTTTATTGTTAATAATTCAGTTCTATCTGTTGTTGTCCACTGATTGAAATCCACTGACTATTCATTTTCATCACTGTCATATTGCTCTTTTGGGTCATCATTTTGTGCGAGATACTGCTGGAAATAATTTTGGGCAGCTTGTATGCCAGGACAACTGTTGCATTCCGTGAATCTTTAATGCAAACTTTAGATTTTCTGCTGCAGACAATCTTTTCAATAATTTCATGGTAAGATGTTTTAAGGCCTATAGCACTCAATATTAATTTAACATTTTGGTGTATTGTACACACACAAACAGAATGTGTACCTTTTGGACCAGCAAGGATGCACCATTTAGGCCGAAGACTGCAAAATTTAAAAACTCCAATTTTATGGCCTGGGTACTTTGTCTTATATGCCACATAGAGTTCCTTAAAGTTACACAAAATCAATTTTTTTGACATGTATTTTTTTCCCCCAACACTTACAGTCTTTTTTACCTGGCATTTGCCTTGAGTACTCATCGTCACAGTAAAAAAGCTTCACAAGTTCTATAACATCTTTACTGATTTGATGCTGTTCAACCACATCAGGGTATGCTATGATGCCTTTTTGGTCGCGTAAAAACTTTGCATTTTGAATTTTGTGTTTAGAAACTGAAAACTCATTTGCTGCTTTTCTGGTAGACCAAGATTTTGGGGTTAATGTCCAAATTTGAAGTTGCTGTCTCCTGTTAGAAACCTTAAGTTTTTCTTTCATGCATTCTACAAGGAAATCTAGATTGCCAGCTTTGGTTTGAATTTCCTTTAGAACTTCATTTTTTGGTGCAACAATTCAGATTCGGTTATATCCAGAGCAGTTGCAAGCTTCTTAATATATATAATATTATACCATTTTAAAATTCAAAAACTATTTATTAAATATTAGGAATTGGGTTAATTTCTCTTCATCTTTGTATTCCACACCTTTAAAAATGGTCAGGTACCAATTTTCAGTCATATATCTCTACTAGAACTTAAATTATTCACACAAAAAGTATCGCTATAAAATCTATAATAGAGAATAGCGGCCGAATAAAGAATTTTTTTTTCTAAATTTCAAAATGACATATCTTTATTATGCTTTAAGAAACCAAAACCATCTTTTTTATAAAGATAGCCTAGTATCATCTACTTCATTTGAAAAAAAAATCAAATCCATGAGACTTGGGCAACTTTGGGAATTAACGAAACCGCAACCCATGGTTACAGAACAAAAAATTTGACTGGCCAGTTTAAAATAAAAAAATTAACTATCAAAAAATTTAAATTTCACTATTTTATCTACATTTTTGAATTCAGCACCCTCAAAAATGGTCAGGTACCAATTTTTAGCCACATTTTTCCACTAGATCTTAAAATATTCAATTAGAAGTACTACTATAAAGTTCATAATGGCGGAAGTGGAAAAAAATAGAACGTTTTAGGCTGAATTTTAAAATGTCATAAATTTTGAACCCTTTGGATTTGGGAGCTCAAACTTTACTTTTTTTTTGTTATATTGATAGGTACCACTGGTTCAAATTCAAAAGAAATCTGAGAGGGTGACTGAAAAATTTCAATTTTTTGTCCCACTTTTACATGGAATTACCCATATAGAAATATATAGGTATATAGAAATATATAGGTATATAGAAATATATAGGTATATAGAAATTACAGGAAAATAACAAGAAAAATAAGTTGATAATCAATAACAATGCAATTCACTTTCTTCATCAATTTATATTTTTAAAAGAAAAAAGTAAATGTTTTCAAAATAATGATTTTATTAGATACACAATTTTTAGAACTAGTTTCAGTAAATTTACAGCATTTTCTTTGGAGGAGATTTTTTTATAAAAATAATTTAACAAATTTTGATTTTACTTACAAATGATTTGTTAAAAAGAAAATAATTAGAAATATTTCTTTCAATAGAGCAAAATCATTCAAACTCTATAGCATAATAAATTGAACACTTTTTTGTAGTTTTTTGCTTCTTGTATAAAATTTTAACTAAAAATATTTTTTATAATAAACTTTTTTAGATTTGGTATGGAATTTATTGCTTATCAGATGTAGTTAGACATTTTTTAAATGAAGTTTTTGTAATTTATTTTAAAAAAATTAACAGCGAGTGAAAAGCCCTTTTTTTTTACTCAAAATATGAAAATTTAGAAATTGAAATCTGGTTTTATAACAAAAGTTTTGTAGAAGAGCTTTTTTATAAAATTTGCTACCTCAAGAAAAAGTTATAAAGAAAAAACCTCAAAAAATTTCTTCAAAAAGTAGATAAGCGACAATTTGTACTTAATTATTGTGATATATTTATATATTTTAAAAATTTTGTAAAAGAATGTTTATATCTGCTGGCTGCTTATTTTTTTATCAAAACTAAATTTTTTTTTTATTGTGAATGCTATATAGCCAACTACGTTCGTAAAAGTTGTGCCAATCCTTTAGTTGTACCAATCCTAAATAATATTTGTATATAATATTTATATTATCTTTTCAGATATAAAAATATACCAATTTGTAAATATTTAAGTTGTTTTGCTCTAGATTAACTTATACTCACAAAATGTTTTAAATTCAATGCCAAGGAAATTCTAACTGAAGTTTTTCTTTTTCCCAACAAAGTTCTCAGTTTTCCACTTTTTTCCAAAAATCAACATTATTGTACTTTAGCAAACGCATTTTATATTATTTATTTATAGTTCATTATAAATAAAATAAAGTTTATAAATTATGTAAGTTACGTCATTCTGTTATTTCATTTTTTTATTGAGCAATCATTCATTCTAAGAAACGGGTTAATTAGGTAAACATCAAGGTGCTTCAGAAAATGTTACGTTTTAACCAAAATGTCTGTTAAAAAATGAGGGTTTTACTCTTTATTTGGCAAATTATGATATTTTTATTAAAATAAATAAGTTTGATGTTTAACATGACTTATTTTCTTTTATAAAGATGTTTTAAAACAATTTCAAATGACTTTTTTTATTCATTTTAGATGATCAACTTTTATAATCAGTTGTTTATACCATTCTATGGGCGAGAAAAAGTTCAGTTACCATTCTATATTATCTCTCAGAATCATATTTTAAAAAGATATTGGGATTTGTTTATATTGTTCATCATGGTGTACACTGCAATAGTGCTTCCATTTTCTATCTGTTTTAAGATGTATCCTAAAGTTATCAATATTTTAGATCACATCTTTGACAGTGCATTTATAGTTGACATTGGATTGAATTTTATCACAACATATGTAGACAAAAATGGCGTCCTAGTCACAGATTTAAAAAAAATTATGATGAATTATTTGAAAGGATGGTTTTCAATGCATATTATTTTTGCCTTGTTATCTTTCATATCATCACTTTTTCATAGTGATAGGGTAAGTATTTTAATTTAACTAAAATGTTTTTTAAAAATACTTTGTTTACAACAAAACAGTAGTTGTACTTAATTGTTAAACATCTCATATTTGTTTACAACAAAACAGTAGTTGTACTTAATTGTTAAACATCTCATATTTGTTAAGCAATCTCATTGAATATAAAATAGAATTGAAATAGAATTATTGAAAATAGTTTTCAATAATATTATTTCTATTCTGTTTATTATTCTAGTAGTATTACAATATACAAGTTATTGGTGTATTATATGTGTATTAATGGTTATCAAATGGTGTTATGTAATTGATTTATTAACATGTCACCTTTTTTATTTGTTTTGTCAATTTAATTTTGAATGTTTTTATTATAATACTTTCTTATTGGTAACAACTTGAGGTGTTAATTATAAAAAAACATTCCAGAGCAATGAGTCATAAGCAATTATGGAACATTCCAGAGCAATGAGTCATAAGCAATTAAAGTGACACTAAAATGCAGTTTCGTTTTTGAAAATTTTTTTTTATGATTATTATAAAAAGAAGTTAGCTATTCAGAGGGCTCAGTTATACAAAGCACTGGTCCTTCTGGTGTATTAGCTGAGTCGTTGAAAACTTTAGGAGATGTGGGTGTTTGGTAGGTGTCAGATTTGCAAAGTAAAATCTTAAAAGTAAATTCAATTATTTTTTGAAAAGGTATGATTTGTGGATGACATTTGTGGACTTCTAAAAAGCTTTTGACAGAGTACCAAGAGAGAGCAATGATGAATAATAGCTGGTTACAGTTAGTATAGTTATGTATGAAATCACAACAGTAATCAAAACAAAAGTTGCAAAGATATTTTTAAAGTAAAAGTAGGTGGTCAGGACTTTGCTTTTGGAAACTTTGTCTTAAGAGTTCAGTCTTGATTTACCATCGAAATTATCCTATGCAGATGATTGATGCTTGATTGTAGAGACAGAAGCAAAAGGATAGACATAAATAAAATTATGTTTATGCATTGTAAAGTTTAGAATGAGCAAGTAGAAATTATTGGGAAGTGTGTAGCAAAGGAATTGAAGCAAATTTTATTTTTACAATTTATAAGCTTTTCATAAGAAGTGCATTAGTTCATTAGAGTTGTAGTGGTATGTGGTCAATACTTCTTATTCTATTATCTGTCGTCAGTACGTGGTATTGTTGGTTTGAAGTTTCATTTAATCTTTAATGACGCACCTCTTGTTGTTAGAAGTTGAGATAACTCCTTAAATTGGCCAAGACACGTCTGACTCTTGCTTTTGATGTTTTTTCTGATCCACCATCTAATCCAATTTATCTCAGAAATAACAAAACTTACCAACACACCCTAATACTTCTGGTGAATGCAGAGAGGTCAAGAAAGAGATTGAACTAAGTTGCGTGGAAAGATAGGGTGTGTTGGTAAGTTTTGTTATTTCTGAGATAAATTGGATTAGCTGGTGGATTAGAAAAAGCATCAAAACCAAGAGTCAGGTGTGTCTTGGCCAAGTTTAGGGAGTTATCTCAACTTCTAAAAAAAAGAGGTGCATTATTAAAGATTAGAAATTTGTTCACCAGATGCATTCAGAGTGTTAAGATGTATGGCAATGAAACATGGGTAATAAAGATTGATAATGTTCTATATCTAGAAAGAACAGAAAATATAATGTTATGTATATTATTATTAGTTGTGTAGTATGACTCTAAAAGATAAGAAAAGAAGTGATGATTTTAGAAAGGGATTAAGGATAGTGAACATGTTTGATAATATGTCAAGGAATATTATGGTGGTTAGGCATTTAGAGCATAAAAATGTAGATGATTTGCTATCAGCATGTGGAGAGTTAATAGTTTCAGCAAAAAAAGAGGTAGGAAAATTTTTTACAAATTTTGTTTTTGTTACAAATGACATGAAAAGGCTTCAGTTAATGAAAGAATATTCTCAAGATTGTGTATATTAGAAAAACAGCATTATGCGAAACGGACAACTCGTGCTAGCATGGAAACAAGGATACTAAATCTCAAGAATACTGGAGAGGAGAAATAGTAAAAAGTGGAAAGTGATGATTATTTTGATTTAAAATGTTAGCTTGATAAAATTTAACATGTCTTCTAATTTTTTATTTTAATTTTTATTTTATTTGTAAGTAGCAAATATTTTTTAAGTAGTCGTTATTTAAAGTTTTGTAACAAACGTTTATTAAAAAGTGTGTTTATTAAAATGTGTTCTTATTAAAATGTGCATTTATTAAAACTAAAATTTATTTAACCTTATCCCTAATTTATCAAACCTTTTAAAAAGTATTTTCAGACTTATTTGAATGATACAAAATAAAAAAGTTTTTATTGTAACCAAAATAAAGTAGTCATTTAAAAAATTGAGAATTTTGTACATAAAATGCATATTGTGTAATGCTCTAAAACAAGATCTGACTTTAGTTTTTACAAAGTTAATTTTAATCAAGCCATTTTCAAGAGACTTCATTATAGTTAACGTTATGATTATCAGTTAAATTTTTGTAAGGGAATTAAATAGGAAAAGTTATTGCAAAATGACCAGCTTATTTGTTAATATCCTGCCCTCTAACTGTCACATCAAATAGAATTTAAATAAATAGTGAAATAATATTGTTAGACATCATAAATGTGTGGCTAAAGCAAAATAGTTTGTCTAAAATTTCAGCTGTGTATAGTTTTGACTAGTTGCTATGGGAACAGTAAAATTTAAGTAATCGAAAATGAATTTATTTTTAAAAACAATTTTGCTTTTTTTTTGATATGCTATTTGTTTCTCTCATCAAAATCTCATATATTCTATTTTTCTTCTGCCTAAAATTGTACTTGTTCAATTTAAATACCCAATTATACTTGTTCAATTTAAATATTACAAAGTGATGACAATATTTAGAAAATAAATTTTTTGTTGTTGTTCAGGATTCTGTTTATGCAATTCGAATCTTATTACTGGTCCGATTACTACGGTTAACTATAGCTCCTAAAAAGTTGCTTCCCTATTTGGATAACAATATTTTTACATTGTTTGCATGGATGCTTTTCTATTTTATGTGCGCTCATTGGTTAGCCTGCATATGGTACGATATTATTTTAAAATATAAATCAAAGTAGTATATATATATATATATATATATATATAATATATATATATATATATATATATATATATATATATATATATATACATACATACATACATATATATATATATATATATATATATATATATATATATATATATATATATATATATATATATATATATATATGTATATATATCTATATCTATATATGTATATATATATATATATATATATATATGTATATATATATATATATATATATATATATATATATATATATATGTATATATATCTATATATCTATATATATATATATATATATAATATATATATATATATATATATATATATATATATATATATATATATATATATATATATATATATATATATATATATATATATATATATATATATATATATAACGATAATAACAGAGACAGTGCTCAATACAAAAGTAGAGCAAATATATATTATATAATAATAAAATACAATTAAATTTGAAATATAACTCAGAGTTTCACGCCTTAAGCGATCATCAGACGTTACAAACAACTATAACAAGAGCAAAAATTATATACAAAAATACAATACAGTGTTAGATTAGATGGCGTTAAAGTTGCAAATAACAAATTTTATCTTATAGCACAATTAAGTAGCCTCCTCATCTGTAGTGGCCTTCTAGGCCTTGGGGAGGTGAAATAACAAAAAAAAAAAAAAAAAATATATATATATATATATATATATATATATATATATATATATATATATATGTATTCTCTTGCATGTAGAATACATAAAAAATTATTTGGATATATATATGTACATATATTTAATAAATTTAAAATAAATTGTTTTGTATAATGATAAAAGATGTAATTATTTTGAGCAGAAAGGGGGACCTTTCTGGTGCTCAAAATAATTATATCTTTTATCAGAGGATAAAAGGGTCAATTCTTACCCCATTTTTTAGGAAAAGTTTACCCCACTTGTGGCACCCTTAAATCTTAACCAATTTAAAAAGTAAACTATCCAATAACATGGTAATCAGTTCTACTACTTAAGTTTAAGGGCCTCTTTTCATAAATATTTCTTTAAGTAACTTTAAGAAGAATGATAAAAAACATTGAAATCACCAAAATAATAAATTTTTTTTTTGTATGCAATAAAAAACTTTAGTACCAATACAAAATAAAAATCAAAAAGTGTTTTGAAATAATTTAGATCAAAAAGTAGATATTAAATAATACTATTGAGTGCAGTTTTAGCATTATCCAACTTTTTTCTATCTTTTTGATTTTCTTTGTACAAATGAGTAAAAAGAAGTGTATCTTTTATTTTTTCTTCTAAATGTTAACAAGTTTTAATATCCAAATTGTTGATTTTGTTAACAAGTTGATGTACAAGTTTGATTGTCTTTTCTGAATAATCATTCATAACATCAAGATTCGTAATGGCTGTTTCAAATTTTTGGTAGAAATCATTTAAAATTCAATACTCTGGAGAAAGCTTCATCCATTGAATTGTTTTCTTTATCCAATTGAATCTCAGTTTTTCTATGACAAAGTATGTAAAATACAAACAATGACTTCTCTGTAACTAGTCAAACTAAACTGGGAGGCTCATCCTATTAAAAGTTTAAGCCCATCAGAGTGTCTTTATCCAACACCTGTCTTTCTAAGGAATATTTCTATAATGACTTAATATGGATCAAGGTACCAAGTATGTTGCAATATGGATTTAGAAACAGCTTGAGCCCTAGCTTTATCCATTCCTTAAATCTTTTTATCTGCCAGTATGCTTTCATATACTAATAGATAAGCTTAGATTTATCAATTTTTAATTTACAAACATATTATACCTATTTTATGCATTTATTCAAAATTATATATTTATTTTCAAAAATTATTCAGATTGTGCACCTGTGTTGGAGCAGCTGAACTTAGCTCAGCTCTAAGAAACTATTCAGTGCAAAATATGGAAAGGAACTTGTCATTTCTTTAATTTCATCCCTGCTCTCTTCATTGATTTCAGGGATTTTTTCCATTAGTAGAAACAGTTTCCAGTAAAATAAGCTTTTACCCATAAATCTGGCATGATGAATTGCTCTAGGCTTGTGAAGTTTGAATCTATTGATGGGTGATAGTGTCATCAAAGTAAGTTCAGCCAACTCCTTATAATCTTTGCTTTGATATAATCAATTCCTTAAAACTTTCCATTCTAAACAATTTTTTTTTACAAAGTTATGATAACTTCAATAACTTAAAACAAAATTATAATTCACATAAAACTAGAAAATTATCAGTGAAGTACTATTTTACTCTATTTTTTTCTTTAAGAAATAATATAGTTAGATTTAATTGAAATAATTTATAAAGCTTTTATTACTCACCTTCTTAATAACTTTAGTGCTAATAGTATATCTGCAAAATCCAATTTCTAGCACTCAGCCCTCATTAATGTAATCCAGGAATCAGTAGGAGTTAACAATCTTTTCGAATCTTACTTTACAGTATCTAGATCATTACAATGGTTTATAAAAACTTTAAATAATTTATTCTCTGGTCCTGAATGGTCGACGTGAAATAAAATGGGTAACATGATGCTCTAAAATACGGCTTTGACATGCAGTTAACAACATAGGGCCTTGTAAGCGCATAATAATTCTGCTACAAGCTTCTTTTGTTTTACCTGTGTTAGCACTAGTCGCATCAAAGACTTTACCCTCTAATCCATGAGCTCTTCTCACATAGATATAAATTACTGAATACGACATAGACAGAAAATATTGAAACAATCAAATTTTACTACAATGGCGTAGAGTGAGGTAGAAAAACAAATTTAGTTAAAAACATCATATATATTATTCACATATTATTTACATTTTATATTTTAATTTCAAGTTATATTTTACATTTCACAGAAAATAAAGTTATTTTAGAGGCATTTAAAATTCATAAATAATTTTTAAATATAAGTTAATTTTAGTTAAGCTGAATAAACTTATTCAAGAATCTACATAAAAAGATATTTCAAATTCAAAAAATATAAAAATCTTCCCTGATGTATCTTATCAAATATACTCACTCTTCCTAATCTCTGTCTCAGATCTTTTCTTATCTTTTAGAATAATGCCACACATCTATTTGATCATTATGTTGTAAAATGTTTTCATTTCAAACAAAATGTACAAGTAAACAGGCACAAAATCTGTATATACAGTTAAATTAGGAAAAAAAAAATTTATTTAAAGTTAATATTCTGCTAATCTTAATATTCTGTTGAATGAATCAATAGTGACTTTTTGTGCACACAACAAACTGATTCTTTAAACTGAATCTACAGTCAAATATTTATTTATATATGTATGTATGTATGTATGTATGTATGTATGTATGTATGTATGTATGTATGTATGTATGTATGTATTTATGTATGTGTGTATGTATGTATGTATTTATATAATATACATGCATACATTTGTATATGTTCAATTCTTGATACTACCGATTTTACACATTAGTATACCAATGGATATACCAAACATTTATAATATATATATTTTTTGTTAATTCACCTTCTCGATGCCGAGAATGCCACTACAGACAAGGAGGCTACTTATTTATGGTTATAACCCTCTCTCAACTCTATAACTCTAAAACACAAACCTTGACAAACAAGGCCACTGCGCGGAGAAACGAGTTGAGCGTGGTACTACCATGAATGTGGTGGGGATCGAACTCGAAACCTCTCGCTTATGAAGCAAGCGCTCTACTGCTACACCACTACCGCATACAGAAATTAAAGTAAATATAATACACATAGATAAAGATGTATATAATTATGGTTATTGTTTTCTAAAAATACCATCTGTTAGAAAAACAAATTGATTCAATTAAATATATATTCCTAATATTTAGATTATATATTATATTTGTCAATATAACTTCACTATAAAATAGCTGTTTATCATTAGATTTTTAGGTCTCTGTAATTAATGTGATACTAATAATTTGTTAATAGACTCAATTCTTCATCTAGTAACTTAATCATATAGAGTATAGAAGCTAACATAATGAATTTTTGATTTAAACTGTTAAACATTTAAATATTAACAAACTTGTATTTTAATTTTTTTCCTCACTCTACGTCACTTTTTCAATGGAAGATCGGCTTCAAAATTTTTTCTAAAATTATTAGGCCAGGCATGTCTATGTCGTATCCTGTAATTTATATATAATTTATGTCTATGTCATATCTATGGTTCTCCTATAGCTTTATTTTATGTTCTCCAGAAACCTAAATCGCTACAATTCCAAGTAACCCAATTTGTCCATTAATCTTAGCAAGAACAGCTAACCTATCTTCTGAAAACTGTTTACCTTCAGTAAACTCTTTTACAATTTCTCCATCTAAATGAACTGTTGTTAGATAGTTTGAAGATTTAGAAAAATAATTTAAATTTATCATAATTACATTTAGATTTATGGTTTCTTTTTAATTTTTTTTACCCAGAAAACCTTTTTCATATTTTCTATAAAGTTCTTTCTCATTTTCACTTTAGTAGAGTTGTTTCTTTTACTTAAGGTTTTCATCTTCATTCAGTCATTCACCATTTTTTCAACCTTGATCCTATAAAATGGAACTGTTATTATTAACTGCTTAAAAAACTTGAAAACATATTTTAGTGTTTGGATAAAGTTACACAATTTGATCTATTATTACCTTCTGGGTTGTAATGACTTCATAGTCACCACGTGTCCACAGAACTACAAGTTTAGATATTATGCAGCAATGCAATAGACTAGTAAGACAATTTGGTGAGAATGATCCACTTTTTTTAAGGCATCCAAAAATATAACTCAATTTAACTTCAGATTTAAATTTCAAGCAAATTTGTTGTTGGAAATAGTACAATTTATTTTCCACACTAGAAAAGTTTCATCAATTATTATTATTTCTTTTTTTTAGGTGGTAATTATAAAAGTTATATTTTATGTTGATTTAAAAATAAATATTTTAGTATAACCATCTATTATGTAAGTCAATAAATAACTAAATAAATAACAACCTTTATCCTGTGTAAGTATGTTGAATAAAAGAATCATATAAAATTGAATTTTAACTTTCAAAGTGCAAATTTTTTTTCTATTTCATTTAAGATCTTTTTTATTCTTTATTCAAAACAAACTTTGGTCATCAAAAAATTTATCTTTTCAAATATAAAATTATACACAAAAATTAAAATGTAAGTTATTTTGAAAATACCGACTAAAAACCCACTTTTTGCTGAAAACAACAAACATATTGATTGTTTATTAAAGAAAAGAGCCCCTTAAATTTAATTAGTAGAACTCATCATCATGTTTACTTTGTTTATGTTTGTTTACTTTTTAAATTGAGATTCAATGGTCTTACAAGAAGGAAATATATATATGTATATATATATATATATATATATATATATATATATATATATATATATATATATATATATATATATGTATATATATATATATATATATATATATATATATATATATATATATATATAAATATATATACACATATATACATTAGGGTAGGTCGATTTTAGCTTTTTTTTTGAATTTTAAGTTGCGTAATGTTGCAGTTACTGTGTCTAGGTTAGAAATGAGGTTTTACCAAATCTCAAGTATCCTGGTTTAAAAATGGCTTGCGGATTTACATTTTAATTCGCTATAAGAAATCTTAATGCAAACTTAGACAAACTTTTTGATATCTCTGCATGTTCCTGTTCATTAGATGTGTTTCCCTGTAGTGACAGAAAAGTTTCATGTAATAAAGAAAAGTGCATAGAAGAACATATTGTATGCCTTTGCTCTCAAAGTAATAAAGTACCTCTTGAAGACTGGGCTTATCTTCGTGATCAGAGGGAAAAAATTGGTCCAAAAGGTGCATATCAACTTTCCTCCGTTGATAAATTTTCTGTCAAAAGGATTCAAAGACTTGATAAAGAACGAAAAAAATATCTCATTAGCTAGTTGATGAAGATGAATCCCTCATACAACACGTAAACTTAATTGAAGAAACAAGCGATTTAACCATTACGGAGGTAAATATTTTATAAATACATGAAAAATTTGTAATAGATGAAACAAAAAGTATTTTATTTTATTAAATTTTTTTAGGATGAAGGTGAATGGAAACCAATAAATAATCCTATTGGAAAATACAAATTGGTTAAACTTCCAAGATTTGCAAAGGAACTAATCAGAAACGAGTGTTCGTCAAACGTAGGTGCAGCCCTTACAAATACTTTACTATATGACATAAAATATCTCTTGAAAAATGATGTTGATATAAAAGATATTTTGATTGATAAATGCAAATTAGATAGGGCCAAGTCAAAAGTGAAAATTATTTGTGAAGATGTGGACTCAGAACAAAAAAAACAGTTAATTTGTTTTGGGGTTGATAGCAAGCTCGATCAGATAACTAAAACAAGTAAAGTAATAAACTCACCTCAAAGAGAAGTACTAAAGAAATGCATTAAACCTGAACATCACCTCACATTTACTTATGAAGATGGAGAATCGAGTGGAAATTATTTAACTCATAGGACGATTCCTGTCACTGGTGCTACAGCCTTAGTTCTTGCTACCGAAACGTTCAGTGTTTTACAAGAACATAACAGTTTGGAAAGTATACAAGCTGTTTTTCTTGATAATACTGCTACCAATACTGGACCAATAAGTGGCTTAGTTGTAAAACTAGAAGAGTTTTTAAAAAGAAAAGTACGTCTAATTGGATGCGCCTTACATCAAAACGAACTTCCGTTACGAGCTCTTTTTGTAAAACTTTATGGTGACACAACCGGGCCAAGAAGCTTCAGTGGTCTACTTGGCAAAAGATGTGCTGAAAATATTCAGGATAGAAATCAAGTTTTGTTTGAATGTATTGAAAACCCAATTGTAGATAAATATATTCCAGAAGAAATACTAACAGACCTTAGTTGCGATCAAAGACTTTTATTTGAGTATTGCAAAGGAATAGGTATTGGTAAAGTTTCTGATAATGGGCTGCTATAAAATTGGACCGCTTAACCATGCAAGGTGGTTAACACTAGCTATTCACCTTCTTTGTTTGTATACTAGAGACAATCAACCAACCGTTTCTTTAAAAAAAATTGTATATTTTATTGTTCAGGTTTACAGCGTGGTTCGAAATAAAAAAATCTTCAAAATTTCACGAATACCCAAGCCTTTTTTTTTCTACTATTACTAGAATAAATAATCTCCCCTTTGATGATGTTAAACATATTGCTAAAAAAAAACATTAAAAACAATGCATTGTGTCTAAAACCTGAAAATATTCTTTATGCCATGCTAAAAGATAATGACAGCAATATACGAAACTTTGGTTTTCAAATCTTATTGGCTCTAAGGCAAAGGTATTTTTTTTATAATTAACTAAAATAAATTAAAAAAAAAAGACATAAAATGTGGTAATTGCCTTTGATTTATATTTATAGAGTAAACAACACAAGTTTGGAAGTAAATTAGAAGAAAATTCCGGAAATTAATTTTAATGCTAATCATTGGTATAAGTTGGTTGACATCATCGATACTAAATTTATGGAGCCCCCAACAACACAAAATTTTTCAATTGAGCAAATCCAATATATGATTGACAATAATGTTGAACCTGAAATCCCCGACTTTCCATCTCACTCCCAGAGTGTTGAGCGAGCGGTAAAACTTGTGTCGGAAGCATCCCAATATGTCTATGGATTTGAGAATCGACACAGCTGCATTTTACCTAAACTACTTAGCAGGAAGATGCGTAAACCATATGCTTCAAAAGGGCATTATTTCCATTCTTATGATGATATTTTTTAATTGAAAATGTTTTCCTGAATATATATAACCATGTTCAAAATGTTTTAAATTGTAAAAATAATTTTGATATTCTTATGTAAATATAAGAATAAAAGTTTCACTTTTTAAATCTTCAAATAATTAACAGGTTGTTATAAAATTAGCTTAATTGTTATAAATTATTATAAACTTAAATCATTCAGAAATGCAGTTAATTTTAAAAAACGATTAAATATGAACATATTTAAAACGTCAGTTTTTGCATATAACGCCTTTTAAGGTGTTTTTTCGCATAATCCTACAAATCTTAGAATTCAAATCCGCAAGCGATTCTTAATCCAAAATCTCTCAAATTTTGAGAGTAATCATATTTTAACTGTCTCCAACTACTGCAATAATACGCAATATGCAGAATTAAAATCAACCTACCCTAATATACATATATATATATATATATATATATATATATATATATATATACATGTATATATATATATGTATATATATATATATATATATATATATATATATATATATATATATATATATATATATATATATATATATATTCATATATATGTATGTATGCGCAAAGCTTATCAAACCTCAAAGTCAATTAAAATAGTGTAAAACTTTTTCTGCTACAAAACTATATTTTGATTTCACTGCGGCCAATGAAAAAAATCCTGTTTTGCATAAATATGATGTCACAAAAATAATAGTATTAGTATTACTTTGCTTGGCAAAGTATCATATATTTTACTTTGATTCAACCAAACTGAACTAAGGTTTCATTATGGAATTTTTTTTATAAAGTAGTTCATGAAAGTTCAATTAATTTTTCTTTTTCAATAAATGTCAATTTAAATTCATTATCCATTTGTTTTTCCACGTAGCTGCCTTGTTCATCAAGTTTGTGTTTTGGATTTATCGGAATATTTTTAAAAGTGCATTAGCAAACCACCCAAGTGTGCAGAAATAATTTAAAATCAATTTCCATAATTACAATTTTTTTATAAATGTTTTTTAGGATGCCCCCAAAATAAATTACTTCTCAAACTTTTCTCTCTTAAGTTTTTAAGAACTCTCTTAAAAATATATATTTCCAGTTTAAAAAAATAAACATTTTTGAGTTATTTCTTTGTCGAGTCCTTCTTTAATTTCTTTCTGATGTTGTTTCTTTCTGTTGTCTCTGGCAATGAGCATAAGATTCCGTTTCATATCATTCTGTCTGTAGCCTCCAATAAAGTCCTGGGTCAGTCTGATAATTTTTTTGCGCAGTCATTGACAAATACAATCAAAATCTTTATTCTATTTAAAAGGTTAAATATATTTAAAAAATATATATTATATATTTAAAATTGTATATTATAAAAACCTTTTAAATAGAATAAACATCTCACTGCCATCTCCCTTGATCCATTTCTCTACCTCTCCAACAGGAACTTCAGCTACCTTGAACAGAATCCAGCTACCTTGAACAGAATTCAGCTTTGGGAATATACCAGTTCAGTAAGCTCTTGTGATAACCAGTAGCTTTGGTTTCTCCATATGAAATTAGTCGGGGACATCTCACTTGACCAATATCTCCAACATCTTCTTTTTACCTTCTTGTCAACAACATCAGCTAGGATCAGTATGACTAACTGCTAAGTACCAAACATGCTGCTGCATGCTTACAAAAAGGTCCTAGTTTTTGGTAGTAGTCCCTTTTTCCAAATGATGACTTAAATGCAGCCAAGTGATTTGAAGTTAATTTGTTCATCATATAGGCTTTTAAGAACCAGAGTCCATAGCATATAGAAACAAATAATGCTGCTATCTTTATCACCTTCTTTTCTTCTTCATTCTTCACATGGACTACCTTCTCAGTTATCCTCAGGGTCAGCAGGTATATAACACAAGTATAGAGTATCTGTCATGAACCTTATGAATAAATTATAATTTTTGAATATATAAGCAGTGGTGTCCCAACACATGGTAAAGATCTGATCAATAATTTTGTAATACTTTAGATTTAAAATCATGTCTGCCTGGTCATTTCCCGTGGAGCTTTTAGCTTAAACTACTCCAAGGAGGGTATCATTTGTATCATCAATATCTGGTGAAGTAATACTAACTCTTTTAACAGTAATGGTAATATTTAAATTCTCCTCAATCTCTTCGTATCTGATCTCTTTGCTCCTCAAATTTCCATTATACCTTGTCTTATCTGGTCTCCTAATAATAATAACTTTATCACTTATGTAAATAAATCTTTATTTAGCCTAGGTTTTTGTTCTACAGTTATTTTTACCTAGATTGTCAATCTTTATAAATCTTTCAACAATCAAAACTTTTAGAGATTTGAACATTCTCCAGATTCATGTCTGCTTTATTGCATATTGCTGAAATGATTGCAGTTTGAGATCGGATCCCAACCCTATACCAAGCAGATACTGTAGAAGTACAATCCACCAGATCCCTAATAATTATCATTGTCTAAATAATAAATAATAATGATATTTTTACTCTTATTTAATTTTAATTTACATAAAATCTGTTTGGCTTTTACTGTAGAATGAGAGTTTTGTATACTTTGTATACAAAACTATGATTCTACAGATTCTACAGTACTACAGATTCTACAGTACTAAAGATACTACAGTACTACAGATACTACAGTACTACAGACTCTACAGTACAAAACTTGTAATACTTGATATAAAACTTGTATATTTTTAAAAAATCGGTTTTATAAATTTTGGGGCCCCAAAAATTGCAAGGCCATAAAAATTACTCCAAAATTTAAAAAAATTTTCTGCCTTGATCAGTTGAAATTTGGACAATTTTAAATCGAGTTTTTTTCAAAAACCACTCAATCAGTTGTTATGATTTTTTTTTATAATGGCGCTAACATAGTTAGTTTTCTTGTGTGTGAGTTTAGTTTTGTTTACTACTTAAAATTAGTTTTTGCAATGTTGAATAAAGTGTCTGAAAATCAAAAAAAAAATTTGAAATTTTACATAGAAAAACCATCGTTCTCATATTTCATGTTTTCAAAACCATGTAAAGTTCCAAAATCAACTGTTGGAATTATTATAAAATGTTATAAGGAAAACAAATCTGTAAAAAGAAAATTGGGAAGTGGTGGAAAATCAAAATTTATTTTCAAAAAGAAGGCAAAATCAATAGTCAACTCAATTCATCAAAATCTGACTCAGTCACAACAAGATTTAACTTCGAAGTTTAAATGCAATAAAGCTTTCATTCAAAGAGTATTCAAAAAAGAAAATTTGAAAGCATATTACAAGAAAAAAATACCAAAAAGGTAGCTTGATGGAGAAATCAAGGCAATTGGATGAGCTAAAAATTTGATTAAATTAATTACAAAACAAAAATTATGCATTTTAGAAGGTGATGAAACTTACTGTAAAAAGATTGCAAGTAATCAATACTATTATCAGTGGAAGCATTACAAACCTTCTGACAAATTTAAGTACATTTTCCAATCTTCTAACTCAAATATCTTACCTCATAACATTATTAAACATATCTTGCTGTAAATTTGTCTGTATAGGTTGATTTTTTTACTTTCAAAATTTCTTGAATTTAAGATAGGCAAGTGCACATAAACTTATGGGCGGTAGAGTGTATATATATATATATATATATATATATATATATATATATATATATATATATATATATATATATATATATATATATATATATATATATATATATGTATATATGTATATATATATGTATATATATATATGTATATATATATGTATATATATATGTATATATATATGTATATATATATGTATATATATATATATATATATATATATATATATATATATATATATATATATATATATATATATATTATTTCAAGTTGAAAAGTTTTTTTCATTATTCATTATTTTTTCTTCACACACATATAAAAGCATACTTAAATGGCAATCTGACATTATACTAAATTTAGGAGCTGCCTGGGGCTTCTGTGCATACATTGTAAATCATACATTTAAAAATATATTTGAATAATATATAAATGCATAAAAATATGTGTGTAAAGTAGTTATGTATAATATATTAGACATGTATTATTAATTAATGCAGTGTTTAATGTATAAAGTACTTTTCTATACTTTTAATGCATATTTAAATTTTGTTTTCCAGCCAGCTGGAAATCAGTATTGATTGTTTCTGTTGTTAAAAACTCTGGGGTTCACTGCAATCCTTTGTTAATTTTCATTGCTTAAAAGCTTGTTTGAGCATTAAAACTTTGCAGAGAATGCAGCTCTATTTTAGTGAAAATTTCTTTAATTATTAGATTATTTTTTTTAAATGGTGTTTAACAACCTTTCTTGTTTTGAGTAATATCTGGAATAGCACAAGGTTTTATCCTAGTTTCAATATTGTTTCTTGTCATGGCTCTTTAGTTATGGTGTGGCAACTAGCCTAAAAAAGGGACACTCTAGGAGAAAGATAAATAACCTCCTTTAACTGTGTTAGGGTCGGAAGAGCTTGTAAACCTTGGGTGGTAATCTTTCTATGGTAGTATCACAAAAATACTTAACTATGATTTGTAAAACAGGTTAGTATTAGAAAGGGCATCTAGTGTTAAAAAAATGATTTAACACCAGTGGCGGATGCAGTTTACCCTGTCATAAATAAGCGTCTGGTGCCATGTTGTAACGCATTTTCTTTTTACAAATCCTGAAAGACAGTTCAAATTAAGTAACAAGTAAGAAACTTAGCCAGGCTAAATAAATTTTAACTGTTTTCAATAAAACAGGAAATATATAAAAAAACAACATCTTTTCTATATAGCAATTTTTAGTCTCAATTCATATTGAGACAAAGATAAAAGCATTTTACCAAATAGACACAAATCTCCTTCTTTATGTTTGTTTTACGCCAATAGGTCACTTTAATGTTTAGCAACAAAACTAAACAAAAAGCCTAAAATAAAATTTCACTTGAAGAAATAGACTTTCAACATACGAAACTCCTGTATTGTTTATTCACGCATGGTATAATGACAATTTATAGTTGAGAATTTTTCAAAGAAAGCTGTGAGATGTCCTGCAAACCCTCCAAATAAATCATATTTGTATGCATGGTTTGCAGTTTAATTGGTTCTTGGCTATGCACCTTTACATAGTCAAAAATCAATTAAACTGTACAGTTTCTTAAAAATTTGCAGCTCCTCTGAAGCATAATTTTTACTTAATTTTTACTCTTATTTTGTGATTTTAATTTTCACGTTTTGTATCCTTTTTTATTTTTTAGCCATTTTCTGACTCTTGTTTTTATTTTTCATCTTTGTGAAAAATTTGTTCTTGTATTAAACGTTGCTATCAAAATGTTGCATTAAAAATCATTTAATGATATCTGAATCATTTAATGATTCTAATGATCCTCTTTATTATATAATGATTCTAATTTTTTCCTCGTTATTTTTTTAGGTAAGCATTGATAAGCTACTTTTTGTTTTAAGGTCTTTTTTACAAACCAGTAAAAAAAAATTTTTAAACGCAATCCCTGCAAAATTATAAAATTTAGCAGGGGTTGATAGCCAAGTTTAGGAAAATATACTTTATATATCATAAAATATTATACATAAATTTACTATTTATTTAATACTTGCATATATTAAGGACCAGCAAAGTTAACTTTGTAAGATCCAATTTTAACTGAAAGATAAATTTAGACCATATGTGTACCCCGAATTTAACTGAAAGATGAATTTAATTGACTTAATGCATTTTTATTGATAAGATACATAATATAAACATTAGTTTATATTATGTGTATACTATCATTATGTTCACATTATTATTAAATCTTTATTTTCATTAAGTAACGAAAGTTAAAAAACTTTTAAAAAAAATAACCCACATGGACAAATAACTTTTTTGTCAAAATCATACATAACATTATAATATAAACTAAATAAAAAAACAAAGGAAAAAGTATAATAAATTAAATAAGAAAAAAATAGAGTACATTTTTGAATAGTCAATTTTTATTAACTGTAATTATTATTTTTTAAATAGTAAGCTCTTAAATAACCATAATTATATATAGACATGGTATGTGAAGAGTATTATGCTAAATATTCACCTGTTTTTACCTCGAGGATTTTTTGATAGCAATAAGATTTAATAAGTGATAAATAAATAAGATTTTGTGCTTAAAGAAGACTTTTTAGTTAATGATTGTGTAAGACATTTTTACTTATAATAACTCGTATTATTTAAAATTTTTAAATTAATTTTTTTTAATTGATTAAAGTTATTTCATTCAACTCTCAAATTTAACTGAAAGTTAAATGAAATTTTACATTTGTTATCAAATTTAACTGAAAGTCGAACAAAGCCACATTCAACTTTGCCTTTCAGTAAACTTCGTAAATGGAATTTTAAAAAATACTCACCAATCCTTAGCATATATATATATATATACATATATATATATATATATATATATATATATATATATATATATATATATATATATATATATATATATATATATATATCTATATATATCTATATATACAGGGCCTTTCAGAGGTTTAGAGAGGCCCCGGCCAGTTAAAAATCAGAGGCCCCAAAAGAAAAATTTGCGCAAAATGCGACGCAAGATAATGCAAAGCCATTTAAGTCTTCAGATAGATCAGGACCAGATAAATGTCTAACTTTAAGACTAAATGCAATAAATTAGGCAGACTGTCACACACAGATGTGGCGCTTTTTGTATGTTTTATCAAGCCAACTAGCCAAGAGACGCGCTTGTCTACTAAAAACGCATTTTTGGGGAGGCCTGGGAATTAAGAAGGTACGACGTATGAGTGGAACACTGTTACTTTATTGTGAATGTTACAATTCAGATTTCACAAATGAATGATTTATGCATGAATAATTATTAATTGGTTTTTATTATTTGGTTTTTTTCGTTATGTGATTATTTGCAAATCACTATAAATGAAAAGTTAAATTAATGTCACATTTTGAAAATGAAATCTAAAGAAATTCACTAAAAGTAACTAAAACAGAATGAATTAGTTTTAATTAATTTTTACAAACACTTTTCTTGCTTTTTGTTCTGAAAATGCAGCAATTATATTTGAAAAATCTAGTTTTCGTGCAATATCGCAATTTATATTCAACATAGCAAGTCCATTTAACCGTTCCTGCCCCATAGTTGAACGATGTTCGCCCGAAGCTGTCGATGCAGGCAAGCTGATAAAAATTTGTAATGCAATTGTAATGTTTGGAAAGACACCTGAAAGACCAAGTCCAAGTATTTCTTCCAGCAATTTTTTTGGTGTGCAGTCTAGTTTAAAATTAGCACCATAGATTCTTTTAAGAAATAAAACCTCATTTTCAAGTTCTTGTGAGATTTCTTTGTCATATTTGCGCTGAAAATATTGAGCAGCCAATACAAGATCTTCGTCATTCAAATTTTTAAACTGCCAGAGAAATCCAAAAAGTTTGCAAATTTCTTGTAACGACTGAAATCGTCATGTGAGGCCAGATTGAATTGAGTCAATGATGACAAAATATACATTGATTTTGAAATACAACTCAGCATCATCTTGACTTGGAAAATGACGATTAGTTAAAAACTCACATGAAACACCATTATTTCTTGCAACAAATTTTGGCTCATTTAAAATCTTATCAAACTGTTCACGCAACCTTTGAATGTCATTACATAGATTTTCAATGTTATTCTTTTCAATATCAAGAGTGGCTTGGCGTACCTCGATGATTAGATTTGTCTAATGAATCATTGTGAGTAGCTTCATCCAGATTGACGACATCAAAATGCAATCAAATTTGGAAATATACTTTTGAATAGCAATGAGTTCCATTTTAGCCTGGGCTGTTAAATGTAGCACCCCAAGTTCATTTAAAGCACTTCTTACTGAGTTCAAATGTTGTGCAACTGGTTTAACACCATCAATCCGTGCTGACCATCTTGTTTTGGACATTCCATGCAATGAAACAGGAAGATGTTGTTTTAAAATTTCCCACCTTTGAGGACTGCTACTGAATAAATTGTACATTTGCTGAATTGTTCCAAAATATCTTACTGCTTCTTTGCATGATTCAGCGCAATCGACACCAACTAAATTTGATGAGTGATTTCCGCAGCTTGAAAACATACAGTTTGGATTTTGTTGTATCAAAACCGTTTGCACCTCTTTAGCATTTCCAGCCATATTAGCACCGTTGTCGTAAGCTTGACCAATGCAGGCTTCGAAATCCAGCTTCAAAGTTTTCAATATTTCTAGTGTTTGAGCAGCGATTTCTCTTCCACTTTTTTTTGAAAAATTTTCAAATAAAATAAATCTTTCTTCAACTGAAAAGTTTGAATTATCTAAAATTTTAACATAAGGAAAAACCAGAGTAGTTTACTCCTTGTACGAGCAATCTAGAGTAGCATCAACTATTATTGAAAAATATTTTGCTTTCACAATTTCGTGAAGGACTGCTGTTTGAACATGTGAACCACAAATATCAATAAATTCGTTCTGAATTCGTGTTGAAAGATAATGAGCTTGCATTCGCTGCTTACACTGTTGTGATTCTCGAACATGTTTAACATGCTCAGCTAAAAGTGGCTCATATTTGCTAAGAAGCTCAATAATACCTTAAAAGTTTCCATTCGCTCGATCACCTATTCTGAACAACTATATTTTCAATGTTACCATTGTCACTCACACTTTGAGTTTGGTTTGCTTGTTCAATTTGAGCTGTGTTTTGTGATTTTTTTAAAAACAAATATATTTTCTTTGAGTTGGTGCATGCTTCTTTGGCCAATTCTTTTCTCTGCCACCTTTTACTTGCACCACTATCAAATTTTTTCTTTATTTTAATGGTGTCTGGAAATAATATTGAAATTTGAAAATATAATAAATTTATACATCAATCGAACTTATACAAATTTATAAAACGAATTATGTTTAAAAATTAAAAAATATTTACCAGAACAAAAAAGTATTACTATTCTCAAAGTTATAAAATGTAACGTACAAAACGCAATGTACAAAAGCGCAATATATCAATTTTATACAAAATGATAAGAAACAGTTCAAAACAAATTGATTTAATCTTGTTTGAAGTACAACTAAAAAATATAAGAAAAAATGAAGCTACTAAAAGGCAGAACATTAAGTCATAACTTAAAAACTTGTACAAGTTAAAAGTAATTGAATTGTATCAATTTGATCAAGCGCGCCCGACGGAGGGTTAATTGCGTCATTACATGGCGTAATCTTTATCATGTCAAATTTAGGTTTGGAAATGTGTAATTATGAAAAAGAAATTAATTTATTATTTTAAGTTAACCTAAAGTTAAATTGTTTAGAATAATTAGATTAAAATAATTACTTTGATATTTTTTTTCGTGTTTAACAAATGTGTTTTGAAAATGTGAGACCCCAACAAAATCGGAGGCCCAGGTCATATGGCCCGTGTGGCTCCCCCTCTGATAGGGCCTGTATGTATATATATATATATATATATATATATATATATATATATATATATATATATAGATAGATAGATAGATAGATAGATAGATAGATAAATTAGACCGAAACGCTTATTAAAAGAATGAGGTGGGAAGAGCTTTTTTTCATTAACAAACAATCGAATGAAAAAGATTATCTCGATTACGTTAACTACGGTATTAGTTCTTCTAAATGTCCTCCGCAAATTAAGGAAATGTGTGCTTTCGAAAATAATTTAATTAATCTTGTTAAAACCATCAAATTTTGGAAAATCAACTATGTTTTTCAAGAAAAAATAGCAAACGATATAAAATCTATATGAACCTCGAAAAAAACTTTAACTTTAGCTGACAAAACATCAAACATGTACAAACTATCCAAAGATCAATACAACCATCTCCTTAATAATGCAATTACTTCCACGTATAAAAAGGCGGACCTTAAACTCAAAGATCAAGTAAATAAACAAGGTAAAAAAATCTTAATCAACCATGATGTATACAATAAAATTGAAATTAACGGTACTGCAGATTGTTTCATAACTCTAAAAGACCATAAAGAGAACTTCCTAGATAAACCAACTGTTAGACTAATTAATCCTGTTAAAAATGAGATTGGAAGAATTTCAAAATCTATTGTATCCAACATTAATTCCTGAGAAAGAAGCTATTTTTTAACCAATGGCAAAACACTCAAAATGTTATACATTGGTTTCAAATCATAAACGAAAAGCAATTCTGTAAGTTCTTAGTCTTTGATATTAATGATTTTTATCCATCGAATAATGAAAACCTACTAAAAAATGCAATAACTTTTTTATACACCATGCAAGAAAATTATTATTATTTAGCAATGGAACTGCTTGGATTAAGAAAATGGGAGGAAAATCTCGCAGTTTTATGATAAAAGCAATTTCAGCATATATCAAGATGATGGACTAGCTTTGTTTAGGAATAAAAGTGATCAGGAAATGGAGAGGATAAAGAAACATTTTGTACAAATTTTTAAAAATAACAATATAATAATCTTCTTATCCCTATTAAATGTAATTTGAAAATAGTTAACTATCTCGATTTAACGCTAAACCTTAACGATGGTTCTTTTCAGCCATATCGCAAACCAGATAATATACTGAATTATATACATATTAGTTCTAACCATCCACCGAGTGTAATAAAAAGTATTCCTAAGACTATTGAATTAAGATTATCAGCAGCATCGTTGAGTGAATCGATTTTTAAAGAAAGTATTCCTCCTTATCAAGAAGCCTTGAAAAAATTGGCTTACAATTGCGAACTTGCATACCATCCATGTATAAAATCAACAAACGGCAACCATAAACGCAAGATAATTTGGTATAATCCTCCTTTCAGTGCAAATGTTGTTACAAAAATAGGTAAATGTTTTTTGAACCTCATTGACCTCCACTTTCCAGTTAACCACAGACTTCGTAAAACATTTAATAGAAACACAATCAAAGTAAGTTATTCCTGCATGCCAAACATAAAATCCATTATTAACTCTCACAACAAAAGCATTTTACATAAGGAGGCAAAAACTAATGAAATTAAATGCAACTGCATTGAAAAAACCAAATGTCCCGTGAACAACCATTGCCTTTCCAACAACATTGTTTATCAGGCCACCATCTATTCAAATAATCCGGAATATAAAGAAAAAGTGTATTTTGGAATTAGCGAAACACCTTTTAAAGTTCGGAATGCAAACTATTTAAAATCTTTTAATGCAGTTAGGTACAAGAATGATCCAGAGCTATCAAAAGAAGTATGGAAATTAAAAGATAATAACTTTACACTTTTTATCAGATGGAGGGTTGTTAAAAAATGCAAACCATACAACCCAACATCAAGAGTTTGTAACCTTTGTTTGAACGAGAAGTTCCAAATTTTGATGTATAAAGGAGAAAACCTACTAAATACAAGAAGCGAAATAATCTCGAAGTGCAGGCACAAAAATAAGTTCCTTATTTCCTCTTTTGATACCGAAGATTGATCCTGGTTGGTTTACATCACGTTTACGTCACGTTATACTAAATTTACATATGCGTTAAAATTTTGTTTCCATGGAGTCATTAGAACTCACGCCACTGTAATTCTAATTGTAATTTTACGTTTTATTTTTAATTTTGTTATATATGGCTGATGATTGCCGTTAGGCATGAAACTTAAAGTTCCATAATAAAAGTTTTTTCTTTATCGTTTTTAACTATAATTATATATATATATATATATATGTATATATATTATATATATATATATATATATATATATATATATATATATATATATATATATTATATATATATATATATAAAATATATATGTATATATACATATATATATATATGTATGTATATATATTTATATATATATATATATATATATATATATATATTATATATATATATATATAAAATATATATGTATATATACATATATATATATATATATATATATATATATATATATATATATATATATATATATATATAAATTTTAACTAATTCATCACTATTAAGTTATGAGTCACTAGAAATTAAAGAATAGAGTTAAAGAGAAAACTTAAAAAGTTGTAGGTTGTATGAGTTAAAAAAAAAAGAAGATGGGTGAGAGTTTTGAGGTTTTGTTGATGTGTGAGGAAAAAAATTAAATAAAAATTTTTGTAGTATAAAGGGAAAGGTACAGTAAAGGGATGTACCTTTGCTGAATGATAAGCTAAGCAAGAATAAGTTTTGGTTGATTGAACTAGAGATGATAACGCGTTTGAGCAGCGACCATGATAGTATTTGTAGAAAAAAGAAAGAGATGCAACCTTATGAGGAAGGGAGAGTGGCTCAAGCTTAGCAGATAAAGCAGGTGCAACTACATTTACAATGTGCTTTTGGACCTTTTCTGAGAGTGTGAGGGTTGTTATTCGTCAATATAAGAGTGTCAGCAATATTGTAATAGTTATTTGCCGTAATTAACTGAGTTTGTTTGGAGTTAAAACACATAGGTCGATGCAATCCCCAAGCTGTTACAAAAAAGAAATCAGAATAAAGATCAGCCGCTTGTTTTAAGCAATCAAATAGTGAAGACTTTTTGTTAAGACAAGAGTATAAATTTGAGTTACTTTAGGTGTAAGGTTGTAAGGAAAATTATTATTGTAGATGAAAAACAATAAAAGAGCAAAGATAGAACCTTGCAGTACCTCAAATGTTGCTGGAAATGAAGAAGTGTATGCTTTGGAGAATGATTTTAACACTGCGGTTAGAAGGAAATGGTTTTACAATCTCAAAACCTTTATATAAAGAAACTAATAATAGAGAGAAGACTAATCATAGGATAGTTGCAGAGATCAAAGTGTTTTCTAGAGTTTTTAAATATTGGAACCATATATTTTTATTATTATTTTTTTTATCAATTTATTTAACCATAAAATTAAAAAGTTATAAATTTGTTTACAGTTTTACAAAAACAGGTTTGGTTTGGTTTGGTCACTCATATAATTAAAATATTAAGTATAAAACAAACGAACAACAAAAAGTAATAATAAAGATAGTAATAATTTAGATAAGAACTAAAAAAAAAAATCAAAAAGAAGAACAATAATACTTAAAGAAGACTAATAACAGAAAAAATGAAAAAGAGTGGATGAGACGACATGATAGATAATGAATAAATGAGAAAACACAACATTTACTATGCTTTTAGTTGATTTGTTTTTTTTTATAATTTTTTTTTCAGCTTTTTTTTTATATTTAGCGCTTATTAATAGTTTGGAGAGAATTCTTCACTTTCTCCATTTGCGATGTCAATTTGTGATGTCAATATTTGTGATGTCAATGGGGATGTCAATATTTGCAAGGTCAATGTACAATGTCAATATTTGCGATGTCAATATGCGCTGTCAATATTTGCAATGTCAATGTATGATGTCAGTATTTGCTTATAGTTATATTTATGCTATCTACTTACTTAGCACTTATTAATCACTTAGCAAATTAAAGAGAGTTCTGGAAAACATTTTAGTAGGAATTTTGTACACTATGGTGGAAATATTGTCTGAACTACAACCCATAGAAGGTTTTAATTGAGAATTGAATTTAGCATCAGAAGTCAAAGTGATTTGGATGTCTAACTAAAGGATAATAACTGGAATAGCAGGATGAGTAAGGCCATTAGATTTAAGAATCAAATCAGAGGAAAGATTCTTTGCAAATAACTCTGCCTCAGGAAAGAAGTAGTAAGATCAAACCCATGAGTTAGAGACGGAATGTTAGACTTACCTTAGTAAATGACACTGTTAAATAATTTCCAAAAGTCTCAAGAACCTAGCATCTAAGATAAGATATAAGATTTAGTAAACTGAGAATAGCGGAAATTAGAATCAAACAGGACCTTTTTACATTGAGTTCTTACAATAATAATAAAATATTTGCCTTTGAATCAAGAGAGATGTAAAAGAAAAAGATGAAAGAAATGTTTATAGTTTAATATAGTAGAATGAGGCTTGACTTAAAACTGATGAGGAAGAATAAAAACTTCTATACCTGCTTTGATCCAGATTATTAGGTAAGAGGCGCATTTATGCATACATAATATGGATATATTTGGATATAAAAATTTATGTTTACTGTTTATTTAGATACTGGCATACAATATCCTTACATATTTATATAAACTTTAGTATTAATATGGTGTAGTATTTGCCGAAAGAGATAATCAGGTGGATTATGATCAGATGATGACTCTAGCATAACTAGAAAAAGAGTCATAATCTTAGGCAGAGATTAGAAAAAACATTGTATTGAATGACATTTGTTAGAAAGGATTAAAGTGGTTTGGGTATCAGCATGTTGAGAGGTAGCTGCTTCAGGAGAAAATGGTAGTGGTAGAAGTAAGAATACTTGAAGAGCTTGCATTACATATCGTATGAGCTTGCATTACATATGAATGAGAATTTCTTTAGTTGAAAGAAATGATGTTGGTGATTATCGTAATTATGTTTATCATGATGATGTGTAAATGATGTAAAGATGCATATATATATATATATATATATATATATATATATATATATATATATATATATATATATATATATATATATATATATTATATATATATATATATATATATATATATATATATATATATATATATATATATATATATATATATATATATATATATATATGCATGTATTTAAACAATTTTAAAATGTATTCTAAAAAAATAGACTCAATGTTCTTAAAAGAACAGAGCAATTATAAATTAGTAGAAAATCAATTGACAAAATTTTTTTTTCATTTAACACTGTGTTTCATCAATTTCATCAGAAATGAATGATCAAATTGATAAAACTTTAATTTATACCAAAAATTAAATTACAGGAAGTTGCAAATGTTTTAACTACTGTAAATTTTCACACATGTGTGGAATTTGCCTGACACTATTATAAAAAGAATTCTTTAGAAATGATTACTTATGTTTTTTTTTAAATGAATGTTTATTAAAAGGAGTGTTTAATGTAACTATTATTTGAGCTCACATATTTTTATAGTTTTTTAGGAGAAACTTATTTTTGTGCCTGCATTTAGAAATTAATTTAGATTTTTTGTTTAATAAACATTCTTAGTTTGCATGTGTAATTTCAAATTGTTCTTGTAGGCATAGTATGCATTTTTTGGAAATATTGTTATATGCAGGTGTTGCTTTAAGTATGGACCAATTCAGTAATAAATCATCAATATTTTTATCTTTTCCCATATATATTTTCCCATATATATATATGGTGTCTTTTGAATACTTTTTATTTTTAAAAGATTGTCTTACTTATTGATTACTTGATTACTTATCCTTTTTTTTTAAAATATTTTTTTTAAAAAGCATATATAATCATTTTTAAAGAATTCATTTTATAATAGCGTCAGCAAATTCCACAAATGTGTGAAAATTTGATGAGTCTTTATTGATGAAACACAGTTTTAAATGAAAAAAAATTTTTGTTTAGTGATTTCCAACTAATTTATATATATATATATATATATATATATATATATATATATATATATATATATATATATATATCAGGAAAAACAGAGTAAGGTCAGGGAATTCAGATATTGCAAAAATATATCAGGGAAATTAGGTTAAATTTAGGAAAAATCAGGGAGAAATCAGAGAAAATAGCTCTTCATCAAACTTACATAACTTAATTTAAATTTATACTGTACATGTAATATAAAAATTTGGCAGATAAAATACTTTATATGATGGCTCTCATAATACTTTTAATGTATTAATAATTTTGTATTCGAAGAGCATTTTTCTAAAAGAACCTAGGTCTAAATTTTCTGAAGTTAAGTTTGGGTAATTTCAAATTAAATCAGGTAGTGGATCAGGGAAATATCAGGGTAAAATTAGGGAAATCTACCTTTAAATATTGGCTGATACCCTGAATGGGTGCTTCCCAAATGAACAATTCATTCTTTTATGACTAATTGCTTAGTTACATTACTAGACAATGATAGTTCCTATGTGCTTGATGATCTGATTTATTAGGTTTGTTGTTTTTTAAGTTTTTTATTTTTAATTCATGAGTCTAAATGCTTTTTTTTGTAAAATGGTTCCACTCCAAGACTTTATTTGGCGAGTGGGTGAAGTCTAAAGTCAGAACTTCTCTAAGCACAGGTGTTTCTATATATTTCTAGAATTTAACTTCAGATTTTTTTTTCAGGTATTTAATTTGAGTCTAGTTTTAAAGTTATTTGATTAGTGTTTTTTTTTTACAGGTATTTGATTGGATTCCAAATTGATGTCATTGTTAAACCAAATAATAATGGATGGTTAAGTGATCTAATGTTAATAGAGAATCCCAATATTAATGGTAGTATTACAACATTAATTGCTAATGGAAAAGGTCCAGTTATTGTAGATTGTTACATTACAGCTTTATATTTTGCTGTGACAATTTTGTCAACATGCGGATTTGGAAATTGGGGAAATGCTGCAGATACCTTGACAGAAAAATATTTTACAATATTTGCAATGATTTTTAGTTGTAAGAAAAAAATCTTTGTTTTTTCTTATGTATTTTCTCTTATGTAATAACTTTAGGTGAGGCCTTTAGGTGAGGCCATGGCTTATATTTAGGTGAGGCCATTGATTATACTTTTAACTGAAAAATCTTTGCCAATATGTGACTTAGACTTTTTGTAAATAAAGTTTGCACATTCATTGTAACTTTTTCTTTAAAAAAGCCTAGGTCACATATAAAACTTTAATGTTAGTCTTTTATATTTATACTATTGAAAAAATGCAATCGCAATATCAATAATAATAATATTATATTATCAGCATAATTATAAGCTTTTAATAACCATAAAGTGAACCGTTAAGACAAACCGTAAACCGTTAAAATATTCCTTTTCTTTTTCTTTTTTTTAAAAAAAAGTAATATCTTAAGTAAATACTGGTAGCTTTGTAAAGTCATATTTGTAAAGTCATAAAAAACTATGAAAAATTACAAAATCTTTATATAAACAGTTTCTTCAAGAAGATTTTATTAAAATTTTAGTAAAAGTGGTTAAGTGGTTAAATTTTATAAGTTTATTATTACTTTTAATTTTTTTTATTAGTATATACAAGCTTTATATGCTTTTATTTTTCTCGGTGTACTTATGTTTATGTTTTTAGGTGTACTGTATGCTTTTATATTTGCAAAAGTCAATAACATTATTGCACAACTTTATCATGCAACAAATGAATATTCAGCACAATTGAATGCAATACAACATTTTGTCAAGACATATAAAGTTCCAAATAGCATTGGATCCCGTCTTGAAGATTATTTTATAGCTACTTGGACAGTAACAAAAGGAGTTAACCGAGAAAAAGTATTAAAGATCTTAATTAAACTTGTTAAACAAAGCTCTTTGAAAGTTTTTAACTTTCAGAGAAGTTTGTTTGTTGAGTATTTTCTTTCTCCTTTACTTTAGATAATGAATGGTTTTCCACGTGACCTCCAATCAGATCTCTGTTTACGCATTCATAAAAAAATTCTTGAGAAGGAACCATGTTTTAAAAACATGTCAAAAAAAGCTCTACGATCAGTTTCTCGATATTTTTGGGTCTTAAGAACACCCCCTGGTGACATACTTATTACTAATTCTGAGTTGTTGAACTCAGTTTATTTTGTAGTTTCAGGAGCATTTGAAGTTAGCTGTGAGGAAGAACTCATTGGTCTCATTGGTAAAAAAAACTCTTTTGCTTTTTTTTTGTGTGTGTGGTGACAGCTTTCTCATAAAAACCTTTTATAATAAAAATCAGTTTTGTTTAGAAATATTTTAAGGAGTAATTAGTTTATTTTGTAGACAAAATAGTAAAATATTATCAACAATTAACAGGTGGTAACTAAAAAAATGAGAATTTCACATCAGGTTATAATAAAAATAAATGTTTAGAAAAAGAAAGTTATATTTATTTTAATTGAAGGTACATCACTTATCTTTAAGAAAAAATTAGTGAACATTCGAATATGGTCTATCATCAGCAGTTTAACATTGTTTTGTCATGATGTTTGAACAGGAGCATTGTACACCATTTATATTGATTTGACTAATGCATCTTTTGATTAAGGTAATCAATTGTTTGCAATTTTTAGCTCTACAGTTGTTTTTTTATACTAACAAACTCAAATATCCAAAAAAATCTTCTATTGGGCGACACTGAGCCAAGTTTTTCAAATTAAGGTTTTTTGGTACATATGGGTTGTTTTGGCTTTCCAAGAAGACTTGTGTTTTTTTGGCATAATGCGATGTTGCTTTATCTGGCCAAATCAAGTAATTGCCATCTGAATGATATTTTTGAAGAAATGGAATCAATATTTTCTTTAAACAATGATTTTGGTATACTTCTTGATTAATAGCCAAACCACTTGGCTTAAACAATGGCTTGGAAATTCCACTCTCAGATATGGCAATGTACAGCATCATTTTCTGCTCAAACTTGTGTTTATATTTGTATTTTACTTTGGTAGGTGTTGTGGATAATATCTGCATAATATCGATCATTTCTTGGAACTTGCGTTTTGGAGAGGGGGAAGTAACTTTCGTCATCCAAAACAAAACATTTTCCAGAGTATTTTCCAGAGTAATTTCGAGTTATCCAGTGACATTAAGATTTTGCGGTTGATATTTGTTGCTCAGTGTATTCCGATGCTCTTGTTTTTTTTTTGGCAGACTATTCCTTGTTTTTTCAATGATTTGCAGATATAAGGCTGCGTACACTTGAACTTTTCTCCAGCATCTCGTTGACTTATTGAATCATTGTTGTTGAAAGCACCATGAAGCAAACGAAGTCCCTTCTTGTTCATTATTTTAGCTGGTCTTCCACTACCACTTTTACAATTGGTTGTTAAGGATGCCAAAATATGGTAAATAGTTGAAACTGGAACATTTTTGGTTTTAAAATGATTCACAGTAAACTTTTTTCCGAGATTTTCGTGCATTTTATAGAACTGTACAATGCGCTCACGTAGTACATCTTGTTTTGACAGCATTTTAAGCACAACTGAATTAGCTGATGTAAAACAAAACATATAATAAGTTTGTAAACAGAGAGAGTATAGTTTCACATAGGAGTACTTTTCTTTTTTTGACCTTTGCGGTTAGATTTCAGAGGGTTAGAGTTATTCTCATTTTTAAGTTATCACCCATTATTTACTGGGTTAATGTCAAAAGATCAATACTGGAAATGGGATTAAATAATACAATACTAAAATAATTAATATATATATATATATATATATATATATATATATATATATATATATATATATATATATATATATATATATATATATATATATATATATATATATATATATATATATATATATATATATATATACTGTTTTAGTAATAGATATCAAATTAATTGATAACTAAAATAACATCTAAAATGCAATTACTGAAATAAGATTAAAAACAAAATTTCTGAAATCAAACTAATGCAACTACTGCAGCTACTTAAATATTAGTGAAAAGCTTGTAGAACATCAAGCTGGTATGTTACTAGTAGAACATCAAGCTGGTACACTACTGGAAAAGCATTAAGCTGATGCATTACTGGTAGAACATCAAACTGGTATTTTACTGGTAGAACATTAAGCTGATATATTACTTGTAGAACATCAAATTGGTATATTACTGGCAGAACATCAAGTTGGTATGTTACTGGTAGAACATCAAGCTGGTATATTACTGGTAGAACATCAAGCTGGTATAATACTGATAGAACACCAAGGTACAAGTACTGAAATAACATAAAAATACAATTACTGGAATAACATGAAAATATTATTAATAGAAGGATCAACAATTAATTCTTTTAAAACAAGGTCTTTACTAATAGGATTTATTTAGACTATAAGAATATTTGAACATGCTGATTCCTTCATCTTTTGATATAGAAAAAAAAGTATATTAGTTTACGGTTTCAGACAAGATTTAAGGATTTAAGGGACTTGAGAGTACATATTGGAGTTTTTTTTCAATAATCAAAAATTAAAATAAAATTACATAAAGAAAAATTTATGTAATTTTTTATATATTTTTTTGAAGTTATCCCACTGCAACTTTTGATGTTATTCCATTGCAAGTATTTTCATTTTAGTAGTGCTTTTGATTTTTTACCAGTGTTAAACCTTTTAACATCTTTCCAACCATTTTTAATCTTAACTAATTAACTTAATTAATTACATTAAATTTTTAAATTTTAATTAAAAAAAATAGCAACCATCAAGTAAGCAAGCAAATAATAAAGGTTGTGTTAACAAGCAAATAGTAAAGATTATGTGAATAAGACATAAAACCTTATGTTTATAATTTGATTTAAAGGATAACATTATAAATGTTATGATCAAAAAATAGAGTAAAGTATTTTGACAGAATTTATAACAATGAAATGTTATAACAATGTGAAACAATGACAAGCCACACTTTTTTAAAAAATGAGTTATTATCATTTTTATAATCATAAATAGTATACGCAATAGCCAAAAAGATATTGATGCATAATTCTTAAAAATGGAGCTATAATTATAAAATCATCTTACTGTAAGCACTGATTTTATAGATTTAAATAAAACATAAAAGTCATTTTTCTCAAATACTTGTTTTTGTGGCTTGTCATTGTTTTACAATAAGCCCTTCAATTAAAATGCAAGTTTTTACAATCATCAATATTAATGAGTTCTTAAATTTTTTTACTTACTCCTAGTTAACAGAAAACTCAAATGGTGTAAGTACACATGTATTTGTTGAGATATGTATTCTATTGTTTTTTGCCAACTTGGATTAAAACCTTTTTATCTTTTTACTTAAGATTTTAATCTTTTTTAAAAAAGATTTTAACTTTATTTGCTCCAGTAGACCATTATTTGCCAATTAGAATATTTTTAAGTTAATCATTTTTGAATATACATATTTTTTGAATATACACATTGTTTTAAAATCTGTGTTGTAAAGAGAACAATTTTTTGTAGTACTAAGTTATTTGTTTTGCATAAAAATTATTCTTAACTGTGTTTTACCAAACCTTTTACAGACTTATAAATATTACAGTTATCTGTTTTTTTTCATGGCTCATAATATAAGCCATGAAAAAAACAGATAATTATAATCAAATATAAATCAACAAAACACTAGAAAGAACATATATAAGCCTTATATATGTTCTTTCTAGTGTTTTGTTGATTTTCCATTATCCAAAAGCTCTTAACAGATTATTGTAAACTTTTCTCTTAGGTATAACAATAACACAGTGTAGCAGTTTTAAAGCATAGCACATCAACTTTTTTTACATAATCATAATATTTTTGTCTGAAAATAAATAGATGACATTAGTTAATCTCTCATAACACATCTCAATATAATCTCAATATCATAACACATCATAATACAAGATAAAATTTTGTATATTGATAATTCGATTAAACTTACGCTTCAATTTCGTCCAACAACTAAATTTCATCATGCTTAGACATTTTATAAGTAGTTGAGCTTTCAATTTTGAATGTTATCTATTAAATATGGAAAATGTGAATTTGAAATATTTAGATAATAGATGGAGAAACATGTTGTAGTTGAAACACAAGAAAGCTTTGCATTATTTAGAAAACTGTTCTCAAAGATAAAAAAAATATTTCATATTTCTATTTTGGTGTTTTAAACATGTGAAGCTTTTTTGCATTTAAAACATCTATTAAAGTACAATAGTTTTCTGAGTTAACGTATTTCATAGAAAAATGATAAAGATATGACAGACATACGTAACTTCACTAAACAGGGTAATTTGAGTCAGTTTACCATGATTCAGGGGTGTGGAGTCATAAAAAAAAAAGTACAGACTCCGACTCTGACTTAAATTGTTGAAATTTTTAGAGTACGACTTTGACTCCAAAGCAAAATTTTTGAATTCTTTAAAAATATTATGCAATAATTTAAAAAAAAAATTTTTGCCAAATTTATGAAAAGTTTTTTGAAGGTTTAATATTAATATAACAGGGATTATCTTTTTCTGGATATTTCCTGAATTCCGGATATTTTTTTCAACTTATAGTTTTTCTGGATATCCAAAACATTCTCAATACATGCAAGTTGAGGTATATATTTTTGTAATATATTTGTTTTTTAAGCTTTTTCATTTATCACTCATAAAAAATTATGAAAATGTCAAAAAAAATTAGAAACAACTTGGCTAAAAGCAAAGTTAAAAAGAAATTAAGGTAAAATAAATACCAGATTTTTTCCGGATAGTTTATTCAAACATTTTTCCGGATTTTTAAAATATGACTAGGATGATCTATGATATAAAGTTAATTGAATATTTTGTACATGCATGTGCAATACCAAGAAAATTTACTAGTCAGAGTCACGATTTTGTTTAACGACTCCGACTCTGTTGTGACTCTGACTCCACAGCGCTGCCATGATTTATAACGAAGTTTTAAAAATTATGAATAATTTTTTTAACAATGGTGTCTGATTTTTATTTAAATTAAGTTTTAATTAAACTTTGTAGAATTGTTTACAACTAGAATGTATGTTTATTGCATATTTTGTTATATTTTTATTTAAACTATATATAATATATATATATATATATATATATATATATATATATATATATATATATATACATATATATATATATATATATATATATATATATATATATATATATATATATATATACATATATATATATATATATATAGATATATATATATATATATATATTATATTATTGCTTTTTTTTAAGGGCCTGGTGATTCGTTTGGAAAACGACTTGTTGAACGACCAGAGAAATCGGTTTGTGAAGTTAAATCTACATCCTATAGTATTGTACACAGTATTAACATAGATAGTTTATTTGAAGCTCTTGCACTTTTCCCTGAAGAACTAAATAAGATAAAATATACTTTAAAGTTGTCCGTTGACATTACCAAAAAGGTACATAAACAAAATTTAATTAATATTTATGTATAATATTTTATATATATGATTATATAACTACAAGGGTACACTTAGATCAACAATCTAACGTCATACTGAAATAGGATGCTGTGGGTGCTATAGTACATACATCGACTGATATAGGGAAAACATGCAAAGCACTTGCTACTACATCGACTAAGGTTTTGATTAGGGCAGCGATAAGTTTTTTTTTATTCATCATTGTTTTTTCCTTTTTTTTTTCTTTTTTTTTTTGCAACCAAACCCTTAGGTCGACAAAAAAATTCATAAATGTCTTTATGCGCTCCACTATAAATGTGTGTGTGTGTATATATATATACATATATATATATATATATATATATATATATATATATATATATATATATATATATATATATATATATATATATATGTATATATATATATATATATATATATATATATATATATATATATATATATATATATATATATATATATATATATATATATATATATATATATATATATTATCTTCAACATAATGTTTCACCATCAGTAGATTCATCAGGAAGAATGTCTAAACATAAAAAAATTCAAGTTATAGAAAAATTATTTCACAGGAAGTTGGGAACTGTTTTTATTAATTATTTAATAGCTGTAGTGTTTTGCAACCAGGAAGTTGCATCAACTACATTAGGTAATTAAAAATCATAAAAAGAATTCTTTAGAATTAGGATAAATTATTAGACTGATCATTTGTTTTTATAATTTTTTTACTTTTTTAAATGCAGACATGAAAACTTATTTTCATGTCTGCATTTAGAAATTAATTCAGATTTTTTATACAATAAATTTTTATGATCTAAATGAGTAATAATTTCAAATTTTTCTTGTAAACATAGTATACATTTTTTGGAAATGTTATTAAAGGCAGGCGCAGTTTTTAGGATCTTCATTTTTTTTCTTTTAGTTTGGCAACTAAAAGAAAAAAATGATATTTTTTTTTTTTAGTTGCCAAACATATTTAGACAGCATAGTCGCTTTTGAGTACTTTTTATGTTTAAAAGATTGTTTGTGGTTGGCATAACATTTTTTCCATTTGCCCTCGGTTAAGCCAATATATTGTTTATCAGGGTTGTTTTGTGAGGAAACAATGCATTTGTAAATAATATTCTTAGATAAGCATTTGCCACTCATAGGGCAGTCAAGTTTTTGCGTGCAGTTACAGTTTTCAGTATTTTTTTCTTTGAGAAATTCATTTTTATTAATCAATGCAAAATTATGGCCTTTTATAATTCTTTCAATATTTTTTGTACAGCTATAGCTTATCTTAATAGTATTTTTGTTAAAAATTTTGTGCAATTTATTAGAGGGAGGGAAATGTTTGTCAATTAATTTTAAAAACGCTATTCCAATGTTTGTTGAAACATTTTTGCTGTACGGAGGGTTAAACCAAATTATATTTCTATTTCTGTTTCGCTTTTTTGCAATTTTTGTTTCAAATTTTAGCTCGAAATTTTTAAATCCGCTTTTTTTAAGAGCATCTTCATACACGTGTTTGAAAGAGTTAAAAATATTTTCATTAGAAGAGTTTTGATTTAGTCTACTGTTAATTGAAATAGGAATTTGTTTTAAGATTTTAGGGAGATGATTCGAATTTATATTAATATTAATATTTATATTAATTATAATATTAATATTTATAATAATATTATATTAATAATATTATATTAAATGAATAATATGTATACATATATACATATATATATATATATATATATATATATATATATATATATATATATATATATATATATATATATACATATAATATACATATATACATACATACATATATAATATACATATAATATACATATATACATATATACATATATATAATATACATATATACATATATATATATATATATATATATTATATATATATATATATATATGTATATATATATATATATATATATATATATATATATATATATATATATGTATATATATATATATATATATACATACATATATATATATTATATAAATATATATATATATATATATATATATATATATATATATATATATATATATATATATATATATATATGTATATATGTATATTAGGCCAATTGAACTTCATTTGGGCTACCCTTTGATTTGATGTGGTTTGTGGTCAGGAAAATTAGTTCAAAATTGCAAACTTAAATAATGTGTTTTAGGGACTTTTAGTGTTCTGAGTACTATCTATGCTTTGAGTCAAGTTCTTCAATCTAATTTAAAAATGAATAAAGTACCAAAAACTATAAAACACAAAAAACCATCATCACCACTAAGTTCTCTAAACCTATCATTCACTAATACTCGTGGTCTTCGAAGTAACTTTTCTTCTGTTGAGTCTTATCTCTTGCAAAGTTCACCAGACCTACTTGCTCTTTGTGAGACTAATTTGAGTTTGGCTGTCTCATCTTGTGATCTTAGTGTTGATGGTTATCTTCCTCTAATTCGTAAAGACTCTAATAGTCACATGCTTGGCCTCGGCATTTACATTCATAAGAATTCACCCATTTGTTGTGAAACTAGGTTTGAATCCACAGATTATTTTTTTATGTGCGTTCGTTTAGCACCACTTCACTCTATTGCCTTTCTCTTTGTTCTATAATTGTTGTTGGTGCCTTTAATGCTCACCACTCTGAATGGCTTGGCTCTAGTGTCAGTGATTCGGCAGGCATTAAAGCCCACAACTTTTGCCTTTCTCAATCCCTAACTCAAATAGTCAACTTTCCAACTTGCTTTCCAGACAACCCGAATCATTTACCTTCTCTACTCGACTTATGTCTTGTTTCTGATCCTAGTCAGTGCTCAGTTTCTCCACATTCACCCTTAGGTGCTTCTGATCACAGTTTGATCTCTCTAACACTAATATCTCATTCTTCTTCATCACCTGAATCCCCCTATTATCAAACCTCTTACAACTACAGTAAAGCTGACTGGGATTCTTTCCATGATTTTCTTCGTGATGGCCCTTGGGTAGAAATCTTTTGTCTTCCTGTCGACAAATGTGCTTCATACATAACTTCGTGGATTCAGGCTGGCATGGAATCTTTTATTCCCTCTCGACGATTCCAGGTCAAGCCTCACTCTCCTCCATGGTTTTCTTCACACTGTGCTGCTGCGATTGCCAATCGAAACCGTTACTTCCATATTTATCAGCAAAACAATTCTGCAGAAAACAGGCGTCTGTTTATTACTGCTAGAAACAATTGTAAAAAGGTTTTGTCTAACGCCAAAACCCGCTATTCTCAGGTCATGAAATCTCGTATCTCATCTCAAAAATTAGGCTCTCGTGACTTCTGGAGAATCTTTAATAATATCAATAATAAAGGCAAATCTATAATTCCACCACTCTTGTATGGTTCAGACTTTGTCACCTCACCTAACGACAAAGCTGAACTGTTTGCTAAAAACTTTTCATCAATATCATCTCTTGATTCCACTAGTTGCATTCTACCTGATATTGCCAACAAACAGGTCGATCCATTGCTTGACATTCATATCACTCCAGCATCTGTATCTAAAGTGATTTCCTGCCTAGACTCTTCTACAGCTAATGGCCTGGACAACATACCTGTTATTGTCTTGCAGAAGTGTTTTTCGGAGCTGTCGTCTATACTCTCAAAACTATTCAACAAGTGCTTATCAGAGTCTTGTTTTCCAGCCTGCTGGAAAGCGGCATCTGTTATCCCTATCTTCAAAAATTCTGGAGAGCGATCTGATTCGTCTAACTACGGTCCCATAAGTCTTTTTCCTATCATAAGCAAGGTTTTTGAATCTTTAATTAACAAACACTTAATTTCTCATTTTGAATCTAATAACTTACTTTCTGACCATCAATATGGATTTCGATCTTCTCGCTCTACAGCTGATTTGCTAACAGTTATAACTGACAGGTTTTATCGTGCATTAGATAAAGGTGGAGAGGTTAAGGCTATCGCTCTTGACATTTCAAAAGATTTTTAATAAAGTTTGGCATGCTGGTCTTCTCCATAAGCTTTCTTCTTATGGTGTATCCGGCAACATCTTTAAGATCATTGAATCCTTCCTTTCCAATCGTAGCATAAAAGTTGTCCTCATTGGACAACACTCTTCTTCTTATTCTGTAACTTCAGGGGTTCCTCAAGGTTCTATCCTTGGCCCTATACTCTTTTTAATTTACATTAACGATCTTCCAGATATTCTCACATCTAAGGTGGTATTGTTTGCTGATGATACTACCATTTATTCTTGTCATGATAAGAAACCATCACCCTCTGATTGCTTGGAGGGGGCATTTGAGCTTGAAAAGGATCTCACTTCTGCTACAGCATGGGGCTCACAGTGGCTGGTGAACTTTAATTCAGATAAAACAAATTCAATTTTTTTCAGCCAATCGTTATCGCAATAATTTAGATCTTCCTATATTTATGAACGGTGATGTACTCGATGAGTCACCTACTCTTCATCTTCTAGGATTAACTCTTACTTCCAATCTTTCTTGGAAACCATATATCAAATCAGTTGCAAAATTAGCATCTGCTAAAGTTGCATCTCTTTATCGAGCTCATCACTTTCTTACTTCGGATTCTATTCTCTATCTCTACAAATCTCAAATCCGGCCTTGTATGGAATATTGTTGCGATATTTGGGGCGGATCTTCTAATGATGCCCTTTCTCTTCTAGACAAGGTGCAAAAACGCATTGTAAACATAGTTGGACGTGCTCTTGCAGCCAACCTCCAACTATTATCACATCGTCTTAATGTTGCTTCTCTTTCTCTTTTCTACAAATACTATAATGGGCACTGCTCTAAAGAGCTAGCGTCTCTTGTGCCATCTACTATAATTCATTCTCATGTTACTCGTCATTCAATTAAGTGTCATCCTTTTTCTGTGACTGTTCCTAAGTGCTCCAAAAACGCTTATTCATCTAGTTTTTTTCCTCAAACATCAGCTCTTTGTAATTCGCTTCCTTCATCTTGCTTTCATGATTTGCAATCTTTTTAGTCGTCCGTCAATCGTTATTTTGCTCTACAATCTTCATCTTTTCTCTTACTTTTCAGTAACTTCCGACTTTAATTAGTGGCTGCTTGCAGCCTTGTTGGAAGCGAAGATGTTTAAAAAAAACATAATAATAATATATGATAATTCATCATTTGGTTTTTTATAAGAATTTTCCGAGAGGTTAAATGTGACAACAAGGAAATTCACAATTTTCAAATTAATGTTTTTTTTCAATTTGGAAGCCAATGTTTTTGAAAATTTCTATAACATTTTTTCTGACTTTGTCATGTTGAGGCCCTGATTTTTTTTGCATTATTATTAAGCCATCACCAATAATAAGGCAAAAAAATCAGGGCCTCAACTTGACAAAGTCAGAAAAAAAATCTTATAGAAATTTTCAAAAACATTGGCTTCCAAATTGAAATAAACATTAATTTAAAAATTGTGAATTTCCTTGATGTCACATTTAACCTCTTGGAAAATTCTTATAAAAAACCTAATGATGAATTATCATATATTAATATAAATTCGAATCATCTCCCTAAAATCTTAAAACAAATTCCTATTTCAATTAACAATAGACTAAATCAAAACTCTTCTAATGAAAATATTTTTAACTCTTTCAAACACGTGTATGAAGATGCTCTTAAAAAAAGCGGATTTAAAAATTTCGAGCTAAAATTTGAAACAAAAATTGCAAAAAAGCGAAACAGAAATAGAAATATAATTTGGTTTAACCCTCCGTACAGCAAAAATGTTTCAACAAACATTGGAATAGCGTTTTTAAAATTAATTGACAAACATTTCCCTCCCTCTAATAAATTGCACAAAATTTTTAACAAAAACACTATTAAGGTAAGCTATAGCTGTACAAAAAATATTGAAAGAATTATAAAAGGCCATAATTTTGCATTGATTAATAAAAATGAATTTCTCAAAGAAAAAAATACTGAAAACTGTAACTGCACGCAAAAACTTGACTGCCCTATGAGTGGCAAATGCTTATCTAAGAATATTATTTACAAATGCATTGTTTCCTCACAAAACAACCCTGATAAACAATATATTGGCTTAACCGAGGGCAAATGGAAAAAATGTTATGCCAACCACAAACAATCTTTTAAACATAAAAAGTACTCAAAAGCGACTATGCTGTCTAAATATGTTTGGCAACTAAAAAAAAAAAATATCATTTTTTTCTTTTAGTTGCCAAACTAAAAGAAAAAAAATGAAGATCCTAAAAACTGCGCCTGCCTTTAATAACATTTCCAAAAAATGTATACTATGTTTACAAGAAAAATTTGAAATTATTACTCATTTAGATCATAAAAATTTATTGTATAAAAAATCTGAATTAATTTCTAAATGCAGACATGAAAATAAGTTTTCATGTCTGCATTTAAAAAAGTAAAAAAATTATAAAAACAAATGATCAGTCTAATAATTTATCCTAATTCTAAAGAATTCTTTTTATGATTTTTAATTACCTAATGTAGTTGATGCAACTTCCTGGTTGCAAAACACTACAGCTATTAAATAATTAATAAAAACAGTTCCCAACTTCCTGTGAAATAATTTTTCTATAACTTGAATTTTTTTATGTTTAGACATTCTTCCTGATGAATCTACTGATGGTGAAACATTATGTTGAAGATAATATATATATATATATATATATATATATATATATATATATATATATATATATATATATATATATATATATATATACATATATATATATATATATATATATATATATATATATATATATATATATATATATATATATATATATATATATATATATATATATTATCTTATATAATATATATATATATATATATATATATATATATATATATATATGTATATATATATATATATATTTATATATATTTGTGTGTATATATATATATATATATATATATATATATATATATATATATATATATATATATATATATATATATATATATATATATATATATATATATATATATGTATATATATATATATATATATATATTTATATATATTTGTATATATATATATATATATATATATATATATATATATGTATGTATGTATGTATACATGTATATGTATACATGTATATAAATATATATATACATGCATAGAAAGAGAGAGAGACAAACACGCACACATAACAGTACATTTTATTTCATAAAAATCGTTGACTTTTAAATCCACAAGTTTTTGACATATTTTACAAAATTTCTTATTAGATCCGAAAAGATGAAAGTAAATTTCGAGAATTGCTTTTGAGCAGCTGGGGGAAAATGACGGAATCAATGAAGGATGTAAATTGCTCTTCATTTAAAGCAACCAATCTTAATCAGATAGACTGTTCCAATTTTAATACAAAAACGAGAAATATATTAACTGAGAAAAACCAAGAAATCGATGTTCAACTCTGTAAAAAAGTTTCCATGGAAATCTCTGATGACAAATTTAGTGCTATAGAAAAACAACTAAAAAATGCGCGAAAAGTTTTTAAGAAAAGAAGTAATAAAGTAGACTGCGAACTAGGGAATCAACTTCGTGAGTTGAATTCTTTAGATAAAAAAACTTTCCCAAATGATAATACTTTAGTGTAATAATTATTTAATCAAAATGTGAAATATTTTTTAACTTGTTTTATAAACCAATCAAATCACACATAATGTTTTAAAAACTAATCAAATCACACATACTGTTTTATAAACCAATCAAATCACACATAATGTTTTAAAAACTAATCAAATCACACATTATGTTTTATAAACCAAAAGTGAACTTTCTCTAGAACAATTCTCTGGAACAATTCGTTGTAGCGGTAGTCAAGAATGTTTGAAGGGCTACGTCAATGTTAAAGAAAGTTGAGTCAAGATTCTTAAATCTAATTACTTTTAAAAGACCCAGAGCTGAAGGTTTTCGTTTGCCGTTTTCATCATTTATCTCAGTCGAAATAAAAGCTTCAAAATAAAGACATTCGTTCCATAAGTAAGGGTATCGCCCAGAAAACACTGTAGTTTTTACACTCTTAATTTCATCGTGATACCTCATGCGTGCTCTTAGGCGTCTTTGATCGTAGTCATATTCATCCATGTTGAATAAATACACGTTTCTGAAATCTGAAAATAGAAATGACGTCGACTAACAATTCACAAATATCTTATGATTGAATACGCTTGGCTAACAAATACAAGTAATTATACAAAATATTATACTCAAATTTTTAAAAAAAAAATTAGTTTAAGACTTATCAAAAAGTATTCCATTTTGGAATTCGTATTTCATTCTGAATCATCAAAAAGTCTAAAACGAATTCCATTTTGAATTGTCAAAACGTGTACCATTCTTAAAAACCATTTTTAACTATATTTTTACAGGGTGGCGCATAAGTACATTATGATTTATTTTATTGATAACTTTTTTACTTCTGATTTTATTTAACGTTAGAATTTATAAAAATTTAGATTGCAGTTTGGAAATATGTTCAAGTTATGTTTTTTGAAGATAATATCTTTTAATTGGAGCTCGTTGTTTGCTTCGACCTGACGTGCTCTTTCGAAAGCATTTTCTATAACTTTTCTTAGAATTCAAGATCCCAGCGCCCTTACTCCTTCTCGGATATTTGCCTTAAGCTGTTGGATGGTTCTTGGCTTATTGGCATACATTTTACCGTTTAGTTAGCCCCAAAGAAAAAAATCGGAAGCCGTTAAATCGGGCAAACGCGGTGGCCAGTTAAAATCAGAAAAACGCGATACTATTCGTTTTCCAAAAATTTCACGCAGAGCTGAGTGAGCTGTGGTTCCATCTTGTTGGAACCGCAACTCTGGATTGTTCTTTACCTTTGGCCTTAAAATATTTTCAATCTTTGCCCAATATTAAATGCCATTCACATTAACATATACGATAAGTGCTTGAAAAAAAAACTTATAAAAACGAAATGACATAATAATTATAAAAATATATTTGAAAAAACAAAAAGGAACTCAAAAAAGCTTTATTATGCAAAGCTATTAAGTAAAGCCACCGGAAACACTAAAAAAACATGGAGTGTAATTATAAAGAAATAATAGGGAAAAGTAATTATGCGAGAAACATTCTGCCAAAAAAACTAACAATTGATAAAAACACAATTTATGATAAATCAATTATTGCCAAAAAACTAAACAGCTTCTTTACTAATACTGGTCCGAATTTGGCATTAAAAATTCCTATGAATTCAGCACCATTTGAATCTTATATAAAAAATTACGATAAAGTTATGGATGAACCTAATTTAAAACTAATTGAATTGCAAACCGCCTTTTTTTACCTTATTAATTTGATAAAATTAACGTTAATGTTGTAAAATCAGTATATAATATAATAGAACCCTTGTTATTTCACATATTTAATCTTTCACTTAAAACAGGTATCGTCCCTGAAAAGCTAAAAATTGCGCGAATCACGTCGATGTTTAAGTCCGGAAATGATTCAAATGTCTGTAATTATTAGCCAATATCTATTTTACCTTGTTTTTCAAAATTAATTGAGAGAATAATGTACTATAGGCTTTTTAATCACTTATCAGAAAACGACATGCTGTATTCAAAACAATTTGGTTTCAAAAAAAAAAAATTCAACGGAGCACGCAACGATTGAACTAGTAAATCAAATATCAAGGGCATTCAGTAGTAACTACTTTACTTTAGGACTTTTCATTGATCTGTCAAACGCTTTCGATACCGTTAATCATATTATACTAATAAAAAAACTTGAACACTATGGTGTAAAAAATAACAATTTACTTTGGTTCAAAAGTTATTTGACCGATAGAAAAAAATTTATAGTTTATGAACAAAAACAAACATTTCCGACTGCCGTAACTTGTGGGGTTCCCCAGGGCTCTATTTTAGGACCACTGTTGTTCCTAGTGTATATTAATGATTTAAATTTAGCAACCGACCTATTAAATTGTATTTTTTTTGCAGATGACTACAATCTTTTTTATTCCCACAGTGATATTAATACACTATTTGAAACAACAAACGAACAATTATTGAAAGTTAATGAGTGGTTCAAAAGTAATAAACTTTCTCTAAATATGGATAAAACCAAATTTATTTTGTTCCACAAAGTGAATAAATCAAAAAATATTCCCATCAAATTGCCTAATCTAATAATCAATAACACTAACATTAAAAGAGAAATCTAAGTAAACTTTCTAAGCGTAATCTTAGATGAACATTTACGTTGGAGTTTACATATAAAAAGTATTGAAAATAAAGTATCAAAAATTTTAGCAATGATATATAGGGCTAAACCATTTCTAAACAGTAGTTAAAAAGTTTATATTTCTCTTTTATTCATTGTCATTTAATTTATTACAATATTGCATGGGCAAGTACAAACCATACAAAATTTAAAAAATTGTACTGTAAACAAAAACACGCGTGTTTTTGTTTACTGTACAATTTTTTTAATTTTGTATGGTTTTTTATTGTATTTTTGGAGCTAATAGAACTCTACCTTGTGAGCCTCCTCTGCGCATACTTGGAGCATTAAATATATATAAAATCAACTTACACCAAGTTTTAATGTTCATGTATAAAACAAATATAGGATTTTCTCCTAAAATACTTCAATCCTATTATGACAAAATAGTTCATAAATATCCGACAAAATTTTCAAGTAACAACTTTGTTGTCCCAAAATATAATTCAAAGCTAACTTCATATTCAGTTCTTTATCGTGGACCTTACTCGTGGAAAATGTTTCCCAAAATTGTAAATACTCACAAAACTAGTATAGAGCAGTTTAAAAATGAATCAAAACAGGCATTCTTACTTATGGATTTTAATATACCCGATTTTAAATGTTTTTTTCAATTAAAACTCAAATACAAAAAATAATTAATACAAAAATTATGTCACTGAGAGTATCAACATTTTTTTTTTATTTTTTATTTTTTATTTTTTTTATCTTAATTATAGTATTACCTCTATGGCGTTTGCTAATTTGTTTACGTTATTTCTATGAAGTAGACTAATTTATTTATGTTATTTCTATGGTGCATATTAATTTATTTACTTTTTATTTTTAAATCTTACTTTAAATTTTTAAGTTTTAAGCAAATGATAATATCTTATTTATTTTTTCTAATGCGTAAAATGCGCAAAAATTATTCTAGAATTTTGGGTGCCCCATATTCTGAAATTATGTTTATTGACGTTGCCATTGAGGTAAAAATGGGTTTCATTGCTCATTATGAGTTTGAAAACGTCGACTCTATTGAATGCGTATTTGTGCATCATTTGAACTTAACTCGTAAACCAATTGAATCTTATATGGGAACTCGTGCAAAATTCTTTGCAAAGACCACTTAAACATTGCCAACCGCTGAAAACGTTGCCTGGTAGAAGTACCAGTACTTGCTTGCACCCGAGATTTCGGAATATACCGAAATTCCGAAATCTTGCGATTTCGAATCGCAGGAGGTCTTCCAGCACGCGAAAGATCACTGACAGTCCCTTGTTGCATAAAAACGCTGAACCAATTGGTAAATTGTTGGAGCACTAGGTACATTTCGAACATGAAATAAATTTCGATATGATCTTTGTGTCTGAGTAATCGAAATTTCAAAATAAAATTGAACAACTTTCTTTGCTCTGTGTCAGTCTTTCTATCATAAATTTTCCAAGTTTTTTTAAATTGACTCTAAAAAAAAGAAAAATTATACATAATCATAAAATGTATTTATTCATTAAATCATAACGCTACTTAAGCGCCACCCTGTTTAATGTTATTGTAATTTGTTTAAATTATTTTTAATTTTTATTCCATTATCTTTTTTAATTTCGTTACGTTTTTCTTTTTGTTATCCTCTCTTTTAATAATTTTTTTTATAACTATTTGTTATTTTTGTATTTGCTTGATTTATTAAATTTGTTTCTTTTTTCATAATTATGTTAGAACTCCAAAGTTTTTTTAAGTTAAAAAAAACGTCCACTTTGCGATGTCGTACGCTCTGTTATTGCAAAGATTAAAAATCTTTGAGACATGAGAGGAAGTCAAGGATGATAATTGATAAAGATAATGATAAAAATAATGATAAAGAGGCCAGTAATTTTTTTTTCTTTCAAATTATATATCTTTAAAAAAATTCACTTAGATACGCTGACCCCTTGAACTCCGTGGCCTCCCGGCACGTGTCCAGTATGTCTATGGGTTAAACCGGCACTGTACATATACTCTAGTTATCTACCATATCATACATATACTCTAGTAATCTACCAAATCATACATATACTCAAGTTATGTACCACATTGATTCTAAATAAAGTATTCGTTATTCTATCCTTTAAATAAAATAAAAAGAATTCCTTCTTTTTCCCAAATTTTGTTATTGAAAACACAGAAATTAGTCGCGAAAGAGTAACAATATTTTTTGATGTTCTCGTCGACGAAAATATTAGCTGGAATAAACATATTGCCTGTATTGGCAACAAAATATCAAAAAGTAGTGAAATTTTATATCAATCGAGGGATCTTCTAAATAAGCATCATCTAAAACAAATATTTTTCAGTCTATACAAAGCTACTTAAATTACGGAAATATTGCTTGGAGTACTTCTAAAAGCAAACTAGTAACAATAATGTACAAAAGTAAATGTCCTTCAATTTTTCATGATCTCTTTGAAATAAAACCTAAATTTAATTATACTTGGCGCGCAACAGGCACCTTTATTGAGCCTTTATACAAAATTAAATGGGAACAATTTAAAATTACATATTGTGCTCCTCGTATTTGGAATAAAATCTTGGTAAAAGATAATAATGTGCAAAAAATATAAATTGCTTTCAAAAATTAATCAAAATAAAAAAAAATATAATTTTTAAATAATTTTTGAAAATCTTATAAATGATTTCCTTATGTATTTACTTTATGTATTTTTATTTTAATGTTAACTTTGATTTTGGTATTATTTCCATTTAAATGTCCATTTTAACTTTTGTTTTTAACATCTGTTTCAAAAATTCAATATTATAAAAACATGAATGCTACACAGCATTTCTTGACAATAAGACATTCTGGTTTTCTGCAAGTTCCCGCGTTTTTTAACTATAACACTGTTATTTTATGAAAACTTGTAAAATTAACTTTTATACATTAAATTTCTTTTTTGGTTCAATATAACTTGTTTATTTTTGAATGTATAAGAGTTTTTATACTACCAACTTTATTCGTAAAAGAACGAGAATAACGAAACGAAAAATAACGAGAAAAACTGTTAAAAATAATAATAAATAAAACTCTCACTGCTTCTAAGAGTTTAAAACTTCTTGTGAAACATTAATTTGATTGAGGTTCAAATTTTTTTTCTTGAGTAGCAGGTGTTGCATATTTTTGTGTTGTGTTTGTGTTTCAGTAGTTTTCATCGAATTTGGATAATTTTCTTGTTTTAAATAAAACACAGCATTTCACGAACTAAAAATGCTTCATTGTATTGCTTTGACATTGATAAGACGACATGTTTTGGTGATGCCCGTAAAATGGGAGTTTTTTTTCATTTTATATTTAGTTAATGAGAATAAAAGCATGTTTTTAGCCGTGTACACCAAAGCTATACCGGTGAAAAGCACATACTTGTTTTCTTGTTTCTTTTTCAAGACTTCTTTTAAGCCTATTTGATAAAAGTCAATTCTTATTCAAACATTATTATTGTTAGGTCGCATTACCTAAAAACAATTTTTAAAACAGTTATTTTAATAATTCTTCAAAAAAATTGTTTTTAGGTAATGCAACCTAGGTAATGCTTTAAATAACAAACTTAAAAGTGTGTTATTTAAAAAATTGTTTATAATATGGTTCTTGCTATTCGCAAAAAATGTTCACAAATTTGAAATATATTGTTGCTATTATTATTATTATTATTATTATTATTGTTATTATTACTATATATTTTGTTGTTATTATTATTATTATTATTATTGTTATTATTATTATATATTGTTGTAATTATTATATATTGTTGTAATTATTATATATTGTTGTTATTATTAGTATATATTATTGCAAAAATAGAAGCAATTTAGTGATTATTTTGTTCAAAGAGATTTGCCTCAAAATCTTAAATAAAGTAATTATAAAAATGTAGTTATAAAGTATGTAATCATGAAAATTATATTACAGTCTGCGTAAACTAAAAAAACATATTTAGCCTAAGGTTGATAAGGTTGAAAATGTTTTTTTGACATCAAAATCTCCAAACTGATGAATGTAGAGCATATTGTTAATAAACTTATGTTGTTTTTTTTGAATGATCCACAATTTCATTTGGAAAAGTAACTATAGTTTTCATAAAAATTGTTTCGTTCCATAATCAACTAAAAAACAATTCATATTCAATTCATAAAATAATATGCTTTGCAATTTATGCAATTATTAAAGATTGTTAAAAAAAAATTTAAAATTTTGGTAGTAAAATAAATTGTTTTATGATGATTGCACTCTAATTGCATTTTTCGTAATCGTGGTATCGAAGATTCTTCATTGCGTTCAATTGCCATAAGTTGTTTGCTTACAACGCAAGTTCAACTAATTCTCATCTGATGGTATGTTGTATTTTATTATGACTTATTTCAATTGCAATAATTTCTATATCATAGTCAAAAACGTTTAATTTTTTCTTCAGATTACATG